>NW_005434642.1:221130-235091 GCF_000315625.1 Guillardia theta CCMP2712
TTCCAGCTAAAATCCGCCCTATTCGTTAGCCATGGTGGTGGTGGTGGAGGAGGAGGAGGAGGAGGAGGAGGAAATGAAGTGATGTAAGGACGAGAATCCGCTGACCAGCCTCTTCATGTCCTCGAAGAGAGGAGCAGTGAATTTCGCCATCTCCCTAGACCCTGGTCAGTGGCTGCAGTAGGGGGAGGAGGGGAGGACCTGGTGATGGGGTGCTCGAATGAGAGGCAGGTAGCATGCAGCGCCTGCCTGACTAAGATGGGCTTCCCTTCTCCTCTTCCTCGCTCCACGTCTGTATCGTGGATCACTTTCCCTCCATACGTTGTGTCGCCTGACACGCGCAGGTGAGGTTGGAGGATGCGGAAGAGATAAAAACCAGCGATAGAATGTCCGATGTGCGAGAGGTGGACACGAATCTGACGAGCAAGTGAGGAGGTGAGAGGAGGAGGAGAAAGAGGAGGAAAGGGAAGAAGAGGAGGAAAGGGAAGAAGAGGAGGAAAGGGAAGAGGAAGAGGAGTAGACTGAGGGGAGGAGTGAGGAGGTGAGGAGGAGGAAGAGGAAGAAAGGGAGGAGGAAGAGGAAGAAAGGGAGGAGGAAGAGGAGGAGAGATTGAAGACAGTTCACCTGGTGCGTTCGCCCAGTGAGGAGTTGAAGCTCCACCAACGTGAAATCTGAAGGTTGCGAAGACAGTCATGAGCAGTGTAGGTTTGATGAGTGAGGGGAAGGAGGGAGAGGGTGGGAGACAATTCATGGGATGAACGAAGTGGAGCCAAGACGGCAAGCAGTGGAGGAGAGGAGGAGTATAGTGGACGAGGGGGGATAGAGACAACAAGGACAGAGGCAAGTAAGGGACGAGGCATGGGAGATGCTCCGACAGTCCTACCCTTGTATCGCTCCCTCACGCGACAAATGGTCTTGGCTTGCTTCCCTGCCTGATTGCCAAGTCACAAGGGCAGGAGGGAGAGTGGATAACCTTCCCCTCCCGTACGCACATGCGCTCCCTGACCTTCACGTCTCGTCCTGAGACAAATCATGTCAAGAAGTTGAGGAGGAAGGCAGGGGAGCAGGGGATAGGGAGGAAGGGTTGTGTGGGTCTGACCTATAGGGGCATCTATCAGCTGTTCATCTTTGTTCACTCTTCCGTGCACAACCGCCAGATATCTGAAAGGTTGTGTGAGGACAAAGCGGAAGAAGAGCAAAGGAGAGGAAGACAGAGGATTTGAGAAGAGAAGGGAGGGAAAGGGAAAGAGAAAGAGAAAGAGGGAAGGAGGAAGAGGGAGAGAGGGGAGGGAGGGAGGGAGGGAGGGAGGGAGGGAGGGAGGGAGGGGAGGGGAGGGGAGGGGAGGAGGTGGTGAAGGAAGAGAGGGAGGAAGAGGGAGGGGTTTCATTTCACCTCTTGTCCACTTTTCTCTGCGCGAAGTTCTCGGCGAGCCGCCAGTGAGCAAGGTCGCTCTTAGCAACCACCATGACTCCACTTGTGAACCTTTCACCTCCCACTTCAGATGTAAGAATCCTCCTCCTCGTCTTACTCGTACTCGTCCTACTCCTTTTCTTCCTCCTCATCATCTAGCCCCCATCTCCTCTCGATTCATCTCCTGCTCCTACCTCCCCTCCTCTTCCTCCTTCTCTTCCTTCACCACCTCCTCTCCTCCAGTCTCCTCTAGCCTCTTCCTCACCGATCCAGCCGATGGACAATGCCAGGACGTGAGTTGGTCGCACCCACAGAAGAGAGAGAGTCTCCCTCCTTGCTCCGCTGCTTTCTCCGTTATCATCGATTCCTTTGCTCGCTAGCAGATGCACCTGAAAGTGGAAAGCCAACGCGTTCACCAGCGTCCCACTTGATACGCCCTGAGAAAATCGTGGAGAAAGAGGAGAAAAGAAGGAAGAGAAGGGCGAGGAGGAAGAGAAGGGCGAGGAGGGAGAGAAGGGCGAGGAGGAGGAGGAGGAGGAGGAGGAGGAGGAGGAGGAGGAGGAGGAGGAGGAGGAGGAGGAGGAGGAGGAGGAGCAGGGTGAGAAGGAGGAGGAAGAGCAGGAGCAGAAGCAGAAGGAGCAGGAGGAGCAGGAGCAGAAAGAGGCGGCCACGACAAAGGGGGCAAGGATGCAGAGAAGGGAAGGAGAGCAGGACAAGACAGGAAAGGACGATCAGCAATCGCCAATCAGCAGCAGACTCAGACGGAACCTGCCAGGGATGGACTGTGAGACCGGGCTGTTTGTTGACGAGGACGATGCTGTCATCCTCATGCAGGATGTGGATGGGGATGTCATTGGGCTCGATGTCCTTACAGCCAGGAGGAGGAGGAAAGTAGACGCAAATCACGTCTCCTCCCCTCAGCTTCGCCGCAGGTTTTGCAGCCTTCTTGCCATCGGCGACTACAACGCATCCCTCCTTGATCAACCTCTGGATGGCTGGAGGAGAAGAGAGTGAAAGGAGGAGAGGGAGGGGGAGGAGGTGGTGGAGGAGGACAAGCAGGAGAAGGAGATGGGGACAAGAGCGCAGACCTGATCGGGACATGAACGTTATCTTCTCTGCCAGGTACTGATCCAGCCGTTGTGTGGACACCTAGAACAGGTTCAGGAAGGAGGGAGGGACAAAAAGGGAGGGAGGGAGAGAAAAAGGGAGGAAAGGAGGGAGGATGGGAGGGAGGGAGAGAGGAAGGGATGGGTGGATGGGTGGATGAATGAATGGATGAAGGAAGGGAGAGGGGAGGCGGGGGGGGGGGGGGGGGGGGGGGGGAGAAAGAGAGGCAGGGAGGGATGGAGCTACTGGACCTGTCCTTTCTCAATCTCAAGAACAAGAGAAGGAGGAGACTCGGTGTCCTCCCTCCTGCCCTTCCAGTCTATATCGGTCTCACGCAGCTGGGAAGATCCGACGTCCTCATCGGAGTCCATCTCCTCCTCCTACCCATCCCCTACTGTCAGGCTTGATCCTCCCTGCTCCTCTCTACCTCATCGTTCCCTGCCCTCAACGCATCTGAGGGCAGTCGCTGCTGCTGCTTCCTACCCCCGGGTGAGCATCTTTGGAGCAGGACTGGCAACAAACGCTCACATAGCTGTCGGGTCTATCGTAGCCGCTGCCATGGACGCCGCAAGCATGTCGGCGTCAGGCTGCAGCCCTTGCTTCTTCGCTTCCAAGACAAGTTCGGAACTCTGGAGAGGGAGGGAGTAAGACCATGTGGACCCTCTCGCATCACCAACCTCGCTGCTCCTTCCCATGCTGATCAGCAGTCGGATCGCCGCTGCATACGTGTGATGCGTACGAAGAGATGGGGGTGTGCTGTGAAAACTGCGACGAGAGAGTTACAGGAAGCAGAGCGGAGGAGAGGAGAGGAGAAGAGAGGAGAGGAGAGGAGAGGAGAGCAGAGCAGAGCAGAGCAGAGCAGAGCAGAGCAGAGGAGAGGAGAGGAGAGGAGAGGAGAGGAGAGGAGAGCAGAGGAGCGCATGAGTGGATGGAAGAAGTGGAAGGAAGGGAAGGGAGGAGGGGGAGGGCGATGGGGGTCTAGAGAGAGATCACAACATTTCAAGAGCTTCAGCAGCATCGCGAGTGTCTGACGATCGTCTGCCGAGAACATCAGGTCGAGCTGAAGACAAACAGTCGAGCAGAGAAAGCGATGGCAGAAGCACGAGAGATGATACTGGAAGAGCAGGTGCAGGTGGAGACTCTTGGAGGAGGAGGAGGAGGAGGAGGAGGAGGAGGAGGAGGAGGAGGAGGAGGAGGTCGAACATGGCAGCATCAAGAAGGCAGTGAATGGAAACAGCATTCGCATCGATCCCTCCCCCCTTCATCCCCTCGAAGATCTCCACCGCTTTCTGCTCCACCATTTGAGTCAAACTAAGACTTGACAACGGCGGCGCCTCACCCGGAAGCCTCCAGGTTCGCTAGAGACCTTGGACATGGCTTCGTTATAGGCCCAGACATCAGGACGAACGGTCTTCCCTCCTCCTGCGCTCCTCCTCCCCTCCTCCTCCAGCGACATGCCTTTCCCTCCTATGGTCGCAACTCCTCCACTGGAGGCCGTGGCTCCTCCGGCGCAGGGTAGCAGGCAGACGAGGAGGGGGAGGAGGAGGAGGAGACGTAGAAGGAAGGGCGTTGAGGCCCTGAGACGGTCGGGAAGGGGACTGCGCCCTCCTCCTACGCTGCTTCTCCCTTGCCTGACCGCCATGTTTCCCTGTACCCTCCCACCATTGCTCCTCCCGGATACTTTCGGATAGTCCCGGATAGTCCCGGATACCGCACATGGCAAGTTCAGGCGTATCGCATGACAAGCGTGGAGGAGGGGAGGGGGGGAGGGGGGAGGGAAGGGAGGCAGAAGAACAAGAGGAGCAGGAGCAGGGAGGGTCGAAGGAGAGATAGCTCCTGCATATCCTTGTACTACTCGGTGGGTCAGGATGGGAATAAGGACAAGACTCCCACAGATTTTCCTTCTCCTCACAGTCTTCATTCTCCTCTCCTCTTCCCACCCGCTGGAGCACGAGGGCTGCCATGAAGGAGTTTTGCTGCCGTCAGCCATGCGTGGAGGATACGAGCCCAAGGGTGAGCTCCGCCATGGAGCGACTGTAAAGGGGCCCAGGAGTTGGAGAGGTGCGAAGAACCAGGGTGCTTCTCGAAGGAACTACAATGCTCGTCGTCAGGTCGCGCACCATCATCCTACTCAGCCGGCGTTGATGCTGTCTTTTAACAGGGAAGATTCAAACAGCCATGGCAACAGAAAGATGAGAGGAGTGTACAGGCTGACAAGGCGTGGGAGAGGAGGTGTGAAAATCGCCGATGGCCTCCTGCTGCTCACACGTTTTCAAACAGAAGTCGCATTGTGAGAGAAATACAGGAAGAACAGATGAAGACAATGAAGACCAACCATTCTTGGCCGGTTCGCTATTAGTGCGAATGCGCTTCCTCAGCTGAGAAATCCTTTACCCAAAGGTCGAGGGTATCCCGATCTTCATTCCTCGAGCAATACTGATTCAGAAGTGAGTACAGCATCGAGTTATCTTTGAGCTACATCGCAAATGAGTACATGCAGGTATCCAATCGCTAAAGTTTGGAGTGAGAGGATAGCAAAGGTAGGATCAGATTTGTGAGGCAGCCAAATTTGTTGAGACATTTGGACAGCGTCAACAGCTCAAGAATCAGTCCCTCGCGATACAAGTCATCTCTTCCAAGGCTCAAATCATAGTTCAGCTGTGTGTGGATGGCCCAATGGTAAAAACACTTGCTACATTCGTCCTTGACATAACTCTCTGCTTTCAAAAAGGGAAACTGGCTACGGATTGTTCAAGAGAAACTCGCCAACAGATACCGGCAACCCACTTTTGAGGTGCACATCCCCCTTCTCCGCGTCCATGGATCCGTTCCTCCTCAGGCGATGCTCAACTTGCTCAGGTTTCCTTGAGATGCAAAGGATCCCATGCGCTTACTACGATACTTGGTGGACCACAGGAATTTTACCAGGGATTTACAAGAATTCCGACTTTCCGTCACTAATCAAGTCTACATTGATAAAGCGGAGTACTCGAGTTCTAGGCAGCTCTCTCTCCGAATATCGTTATCTCCCGAAAAAGACGTGGAGGTGAGATTGAAACTCGCTGATAACCACCTCAAGGTCTTGTCAGGCCGTTACCTCGAAATTAGCACAGCACTTTCCAGCAGCGAGGATATCCAAACCCTCGCCGTCGTTGATCCTACTGGACGATTTAAGGTATCCGAGTTTGCGCTTAGCCCTCTTGACGATCCGTCAGATCCAACGACATGAGAGAGCTGAGGTCGTCGGCAGCTGCCATTTCCCGTGAGCTCAGTGGCGGCCGAACTCTCAACCACTTGGCCGTAGAGCTTGTCTGCGTCCCAGGTTGTCCATACCTTTATCTTACATGCATCGATGACCTGCTAGGAGTAGACGGAGAATACAGAGATCGATTCAATCTGTGGAGGTACTCCGTGAAAGAAGTCTGATCAGAAGTAGAGGCGCTGGAACAGCACAGCAAGGATAGAATATCGCCATTGACAACACTGTGATTGATTTCAAATTCCAGTGCTCAGAAATGATGATTTCCATGCACAGGGCGAAATAGATTGACTGGCAGCGAGCTCCACATTACGTAACAGTCATATTTCTACTTGTTTGATCATATCTTGGTCATAATGTACAATTTACATGTCGAGACGTGAATTGCAGACATGGGGTAATCGTTCAAACTCCGTATTGCTGAAATTGAAATGTGTGCAGGTCATCTTGTGGACTTTTTCAAGTTAATCTGTCTCAACTGATAATCCCTGAAATGCACCTCACCACATGGGCAACACCATCAATCCTACACCACCTGATCATTTTCTCTTCTCTATCTCGCCTCCTTCCATGCTTGTCATTGGATTCTGTCAAAGTTTTTGATCTTCGCAACAATCAGCTGAACATGTGGAATATAGAGATGATGTTATCGAACTCACATGTAGCCATATCCGCTCGTGTATCCTGCCAGCTCTTTTTCCTTCATGCACGTCAGGCAACAACAACAGAAAAGTTGGCTGGGACCTCTGGGCGGATGTCCTGCTTGTAAGACTTGCGGGGGTTCGTTGCAACCAGCCCCATCTCCGCTTGCAAAGTTCCCTCAGAAGGCTAGGGAAAGGCATCAGTACCAGACAACCTTCTACGAGACAGCTTCTCAAGCACAGTTACCAGTAGTTTCCTATCGAAGAACTTGATCTTGTTGAGGGCTCGTTCAGCTACCTCGCCGTCTCTGTCCGATGCTTCAATCGTCATCCGGTTCTCTTTCTCCGTATGAATCGGAATCGCCCTTGTCCTGCTCGCCTCGTCAAACGAGCTTGAGGTTCGATCAGCTGTCACCTCCATTCGTTGAAATTCAGTCCGGCTTCGACTGGCTCCCTCAGTCGCCCCTGGCTCCTTGGAGGGGTCGGAAGCTGAGTGACTTGCAACACATACATCTTGTCCTCCTCCCTCAGAGCCCCTCCTATCCTTGCATTGGAGCCTCTTCCAAATTCTATCTTGTCTCCATTGTTCAACTCGCTCTCTATTACCCTCCTACCGTTGACAAATGTTCCGTTGCCCGTCGGCGTTCCCTTGAGCCCCTCGTGGCTGCATAGCCATAGAACCAGCCGGCCATTCGAGCCATGGCGAAACCCCAGCTTGCAATGAATGCGAGAGATACCGTCCCATGGCAGAACTAGGTCGCATGCGCTGTCTCGGCCGATCCTGATGCTGCCCCGGCTGATAGCTACCTCTTCCTTCCCGCTCTCACCCTTCAGCACTCGGATCATAGAAGAAGAGTGGTGGCGACGAAGGAGAGGAGAGCTGAGGAGAGGAAGCTAGCGAGAGAAGGTGGGGATGGGAGGGAGGTGAGGGAGGAGGAAGGTTCAGACAGGAAGCTTGGCAAGGCGTTGGACTTATCAAGTACCCCTACCCCCTATATCATTTGAAATTAGATTATATCAGGTGGGGTGGGTGTGAACAGAACTGTGAAAGGCTGCTTTGCGAGTGAAGATTTCAGATCAGAAGGAGAGGCGGAAGCGAGGGAGAGAGGGACAAGGCAGACTGATCGATGGAATGACAGCAAGGAATGGTGCCTTGAACATATACCTATCGAAGACGAGATCTGTGTTGTTCTGCTGAGAAGACCAAGAACACTTCCCGACTACAATGAGGACGTGGAAGTGAGAAACGTTAAGAGCCAGGTAGGATGGAAGGAGCAGACATCATACACCCCTCCTTAAAGGGCTCGATGCAAGACGATTCAGCACAAGGTCAGGTCTACTGGGACTTACCAGGTACATGGTGATGGTTGAGTCATGAAAGTTTCCCTGACCCGCTAGCTTTCAAGGCCTCGTCATTTCTGCGAGCGTTATGATGGTCATCTTTGTTTGCGCTGCCATCGGCTTTCTCAGCTGGAAGGTCTACATCCAAGACGGGGGTTATCGCGAGCCATACGAGAACGAGATGGTACAGGAGCTCAACGAGATAGAGCTAGAAGACCTGCTCGTCTGTCGCACCCGAGGGGAGCAGGGAGCATAAAACCAGTGAGCAGTAGGGCAGTCAACGAGTAAAGGTATGCGTGTCTATTGAAAACAATAATCCTGTCGCCCGTTGCATACAAACGTCATGCGCGAGTTGCTCCCACTGCCCCTCTGCTACCTCCTCCTCCGTGCCTTGCCCCGCTCTCAATCCACCCCGTCCATGTCCGCCGGGTCTCCGACCCCTCGTTCCTGCCTGTAAGACAAGCAGCAAGTCAACGAGACTGAGCATGCCGCACCATGAATTACTCGGTGGGCTGAGGCGAGCTCCTCGCCTTTGCCACCTTGAGGGTGATGAGGACCTTTGACACATCCCAGATCAATGCCGACTTGTCGTCAGAGCCCGTTGCTAGATAGAGTCGTGGCGCTTTCCCGGTGAAGGCAACGCTGTTCAGCTCGTCTGTGTGCCCCTTCACCCTCGCTACCTCGTCCCACTCTTGTCCAACTCGGAAGATCCGTGCGATGCTGTCTGCACAGCCAGTGACCAGCAAGTCGTCTCCAGGTGAGAAGGCGGCCGAGGTCACTTTGTCCGCATGCTTGAGCTTGCGAAAGAAGGTCCACTTCTGTTTGTCGTCACACGAGAAGACATTCGCACACTTGTCATCGCCTCCTGTCAGCATGTACTTTCCACTCTTGGAGAAGCAGATCACATTCACAGGGCCCTCATGAGCTTGGATCGTCTGCACAAGACTCTTCTTTCCCACGTCCGTCACGAAGACTTCACCTTGCCCCGATCCCGATAGGAGCTGACTGGAATCTGTAGAGAAGCATACACAGAGCACAGGGCTGCGACTCGACTCCATCTTCAGGTACTCCTTGCCCGAAGCTGCATCAAATATCTTCGCCAACTGTCGAAAGAGGCCGTCAGCCAAGCAAAAGGCACAAGTTACAAGTGCGAACCTTGTCATACGATCCTGAAGCAATCAGCTTCCCATCAGAGCTGGCAGAGATGGAGTTGATTGTACTAGAATGAGCCTTGATGGTCGTCACAGGGTGACCATCGTCTGCCTCCATGATCCGAATGTTCCTACCAACCTCATCATATAGATGAACGGTGTTGCGAAAGCCTACCCGTCAAGGCATGCGGTGGCGATCCTTTTCCTCTTGGGTGTATTATAAAAGATGGCATGCCAGACCCAATCAGGATGGGGAACTCTATCAAAGCATGGTCATCGAATGCATCAAAACCAGCATCTCTCGTACTTGTACACTTCTTTGCCTTCCAAGTCGAAGGCCCTCAAATTCTTGTCTGCAGAGCCCGTAGCAAGGAGCTGGCCATCAGGACTCCAATCAACAGACCTTACCCAGTATGTATGCTGGCGGAGGCGAACTTTGGGGTCAATAATGACACTCAGTGCCATAAGGGATGAGCTTTCTATCAGTTCTGTAAAAACTGCCCAGTCACAATGGGTTGCAGAAACAAACAGACATATGAAGATGAAGTTTCCAAACGAAACATGACAAAACTCCTTACATCTCACACCTACCCCGCATGCATTCTAACAGAAAACGATTCCTTGGCAAGGTACAACATTGAAAGCGCCATGCACGAGCCAAAGGCCGGATCGGGCCAGGGCAAGGGTCATGCGAGGAGATGGAGCGTGCACTAGCTGAGACTCAGCATGCGGCTACAGCTGCAGCAGTCCCATCATCTCACTATCGCCATCGCGAGCATCAGGCTCTCCGCCATGGCCCGCGCTCTCAGGTGTCTCATCGCGACAGCCCCATAAGTCCCTGGAGCATGAGCGCATCTCAACCACCCCCATCCCTGGCAGGGGGTGGGTACCCTTTTGCACGATGACCCTGCATTACTCTTCATACACCCCTACTTTTAATATCTGCAACCCCTACTATGGACCGCCAGTAGTACCTTACCACCCACTCAATCTCCTCTACCCACCCCCTCATATAAACATTACCCCTTTCCACCAATTTTACCCCTCATATCTTGGCAAACTTACCCACCCCACCCTTGCCTCGATTCTTCCGAGAGCGTACGTTCTTGGGCTGAGATCTGCAATGTCCAGAGTGTGCAATGTGAACAGATGTGAACTTGCAAGAGAGCGAGAGAAGATGAAGAAAGAAAGACAACTGAGTCGAACATGTCAGCAAAGATGCTTCTGAGTTGCCGTTGGCGATCATGCGTGCATAACAGATTGCTCAATGGTAATGTTTATTTGAGCATATGCCTACCAGCAGTGTAGTTTTCGATGTTGTCAATTCACAGGTGAGGAAGCGGCAATATAGTTCTCTGCCGCAACATGCAGACGAGGAGAGGGTAGCTGTCCGAGATCTTTGACGCTACTCAGGATATCAAGAAGCGACTCGAATCTCCGCAAGATCGGAGATTCCAAGACGTCGTGGAGAGCAATTGCCACCGCCTTGACCTGCGAAAAGATCGAGTATTAGTTTTAACAGGATTCCAAAGAACTGTTAACCTGTAGCAGGCCGGGGAACAAACGATCCAAAAACCGAAAGGGAAGAGTCTCCAAGGAGCCAGCCGCAGTGCTGAAGATTGAGGCAACTATCCCATTGAGTAGGATCATGTCGTTCTCAACCAAGACGTATCGCACTTTGGATACATCACGGGAAATCGAACGAACTTGAACCAGCCCGTCCTGTCCTAGTAAATAATCGCCTGTTTCAACACCCGAGGCCTGCATGAGCTGCATGCTCTCGGAGCGCTTATCCCGACAGGGATACTTGCAGACGTGCAGGTAGTGCGGAGGTGTGAGCTCAATCTCCCCCTCGCTCGTCCCCAGCCGCACAACACGGTAGTCCTCCACATGGTCGTGGATGAAGTACACTCTCCCAAAGTCCTTCGGGCCTGGGCCGTTGGCGATCAAGTCATTCACGCTGATGTCCCCCAGCAACGCTTCTTCCACCTTTCCTCCACGTTCGACTCTTACTCTCCCGCTTGTGGAGAAGCAGCCATGGTATTCGCCCGGGTCACCCTTGGTAATAGCAAACATCCCTGCAGTTGCATGAAACATCTCGCAGATCCCACACATCCTCTCTACTTCAGGCTCTTTGTAATAGCCACCCACCGGGGCACCGCAGACACTGGATTTCTGACCCATCCATATTCCATCCTGCGCGACTGTACCACACGAGTCGAACGTATTGCAGGTCTCACTCAATCCTTCGATGCTCATCATGCAATCTATCAAGCTCTGTGCGTTACCTCGAAGAACAGTCCTGATCGACAGTTTGCTACACGGCGGTTTATCAATGTTGTCTGGTGTGCATTCGGTATCATTGAACGGCGCTGAGATCACACCGTCCTTGACAAAGTCATACTTTGGATCGTCTGCCTCGCCTTTGTCTTCAAGAATATATCCACACTTGTTCCATCTGGGAAAGATGGCCTTGGCTTGCCGCACCAAACTGCTGATGGCACACGTTCGCTCTCCGGTGAACGGGTCTGCCGCTGCCGCTGCTGCATCCTCCTCATCAGTGGAGTTCCCTCCATCGCCACCAGACGAGCCTGTTGCGTTTGCAAGCGATATCATCCTTTGCTTCAAATGCATCTCATGCTTTAACTCAGTCACTGGAACATACTCCCACTGACCCAGCACCGGCTGCTTTTTCTCCGGAGCAGAACCCTGTAGCGCCTCTCCCATCCCGGCTATTCTTGAAGCTGGCAGGTAAGCCCAGTGACCCTTGACTGGAAGTGTCCTGGGGAGGTAAGCGACCTTGGGCTCTTTGCCTTGAAGCAGGGGAAGCTGCCGCAGGTCCTTGTCCTGCACCAGCAGCGCCCAAGCGCACAGGAACGCGGTGATGGCAGCGCAGAAACCCACGAGAGGAAGGAAGCGACTCACACGCGACATGGCTCAAACCTCTTTAGACTCCTTGTGCGACGCTCAGAAGGAGCTACCTCGAATCATCCTCGCACTTCGCCATCCGCCACGCACCCTACCTCGGTCGCCATGGTGCCCTTTCACCAGGGTGACCGCATCCCCACACATACAGTGGAATCATCCCCCTCATCCCCATGTTACCCACATCCCCACCCAGATCCCCACCTAGATCCACACTTGCACCAGCACTTGCACCAAGCGATCCTTCATTTATTACTCAAACTTAAGTGAAAAATTAGTACCTGGACAATCAGGAGAGTAGTAGGAGGCTCGATCCGGTGTAGTTTCCGATCGGGTTGCGACTATACCACCCCACCCCACCCCACTTTTTACCCCCTCTTCCCTATTGCACCACCCCCGACGATATTATTCCGCCACTTCCTCCTCACCTTCACAGCCATCCCTCCCCTCTCCCTCCCCTCTCCCTCTCCCTCCCCTCTCCCTCCCTCGCTCCCTCCTTTAATCATTTTCTCTCTCTTCTCCTCCACCCACTCTCCCACTCCCCTCTCGCATCTCGGTGAGGTCTTTTCAACCTTGGATCCGTTCTTCTAGGACATTCGACGTGCAGGCAAGTGGGCTGTAAGAAATCTTGTTGGGAGAGGAGTCCACTAGTCTGCTCCAACCTTCTCCAGGAAGGATGGCTGTAGAGCTCCTTGAATTCAAGATCTTTGCACTCTCCGCAGTGATGCTGACGTCACTGGCTGGTGTGCTCCCGCCTATCCTGCGTCCTGGGATGGGGAAAGGAGGGGCCCATCCTTCTTATTGGTTTTTCCTCATGCGATCGTTCACAGCAGGCGTCATGCTTTCATTAGCATTCGTGCACATCATATCAGAGGCATTCGAGGTCATGGATGGCTTGTGCGGGAAGTACCCGATCGCATCTGTGTTCGTCATGTCAGGGCTTGTGCTCATGATCTGTGTTGAGCGCGGAGCGCTGGATTTCATGTCTCGCAACGATGATGGACATGGGCATCAGATGTCATCGCAAGAGTTTGTGTGCTGTCAGTCCGACATGCACCAGCATTCCCACGGGTGCATTCGGCATGCTCACCACAACAGCAGCGACCACACGCAGCCGCTGCAGGAGAAGCTCATGTCGCGATGCTGCAAGGGGCTGGTGCCTGGCTCGCACCTGCCGGCCGAGCTAGAGGATGAATGTGCAGAGGAGGATGGCTCGGGCGAGAGCCATCAGGAGCACTCCCATGATCATGCTGAGATCCAGCAGGAGTCGAAGCGGGGTGATCTAGAGAGCGATCTGCTGGAAGGAGGCAAGAAGCCAAAACCGCCTGAGCTGATGCTCGGCATGTTGGAGGTAGGAGTCATCATGCACTCCTTGATCATCGGGATGGACCTGGGAGTAATGTCTCAACGGCCTAGCGCGATCGTCGGGCTGGTTGTTGCCCTGTGCTTCCATCAGTTCTTCGAGGGGCTGGGGTTGGGAACGTGTATCTCCTATGTAGTGCACGACAGCCGGAGTCGCATCTCGAAGAACAAGGTCAGCCACCTCCACCATGGTGTGAGCTCTGACTGTACGTGAGCAGCTCTTGATCATGGTCTCTTCTTTCGCCCTCACCTTCCCTCTCGGCGTTGCTAGCGGCATCGTCTTCTCCACCATCCCCACCTTCCGACCAGGCTCTGAGTTCCAACGGTGGATTCAAGGTATGTGATAGCGTGCCGAAGGGCATGGCAGGTTCAGACTGAAGTTCCTCCTCCTCTTGCAGGATCACTGGACGGAATCAGTGGGGGTATCCTTGTGTACCTCGGCCTCGTCCACTTCATAGCAGGTATCCCTTCCTCCGCCTTCCTCCCTGCCCTGCCTATCGGTGACGCCGTGAACCAGAGGACTTCAGCAGGACGGACGTGAACCTGCCCTCCAACGTGCTGCTGCGATGGATGATGGTGTTCTTCATCATCCTGGGGGGGGTCGCCATGTCCGTGCTGGCGCTATGGGTGTGAAGGGGTCGCGCCATTGTATACTATGAAGTACGTCGTCGAATCTTGCTCCCCTTCTCGTTAACTTCTGTTAGATTCTTTCTTTTGCTTGCTTTGTAACTCTATACATACCGTAGCTTGACAGACCCCTCCCTCCC
>NW_005434642.1:235191-237078 GCF_000315625.1 Guillardia theta CCMP2712
GGCCTTGTTCGATGCCACGGGCGAGCATGCCGGCGTCGATGCTCCATGGCTGACGACCGCGCGCAGGGACATTGATGTACCTCAAGGAGCCACCGGGGGAGACCTATGCTCGCTTCGCGAGAGACTTTGCTGTCTCGATCGATCCCAACTTGGACATCAACCAGAGCTTCAAGCGCGTCATCTCCTCCTTGCCGCCCTTGGACTACTCGAACTTGCCCGAGGACGAGGAGAAGGTGCTGGAGATGGAGAAGGCATGGTGGAAGGAAGCGGTGTCACAGGTGGTCGGAGAGGAAGCAGCAGGAAGCGAGGTAGTCTCTTCTCGTTCTCCTCTAGCCTATGACCAGCATGCTCCCTCCAAGAACTTCGACGGCTACTTCGAGGCGCTCTTTCATCACTTTGGAAAGGGAACAGCATGGGCCCTGTACGCCGACCGATGGCTCTGTTGGATGGAGCTGAAGGAGGAGCAGGTACCCGGAAGCAACGACCTGCTTGCAAGAGCTAAGGGAGAGAGGATGGGAGGTCGGAATCCTGTCCAACTTTGACGCAAGACTCGAGCTCATCCTCCGTGACCTGAAGGTCTACCTTTCATCCCCTCCTCCCAGTGCTTCCTCAACCTCCCTCGATCCTGATCCAGTTCCTGCTCCTTTTTTTTGCGCGCTCACTGCCCCTCCCTTGCTTCCTCCTCCTCCTCCTCCTCCTCCTGACGTCTCTCGTGCACAAGGTCACAGAGCTTGCAAGCTTCATGGTCCTTCCCAAGAGCGCTAGAGCGCTGAAACCGCAAGAGGAGGCGTTTGCTGCAGCAGTCAGGGCGGCTGATGAAGTTTGGGGAGGGGAGAATCAAAGTTCTCGCATGCTGCGATGCCTGCATGTCGGAGACAGGTGCCGCACCCTCCTCGTCCTGCTGCTCGGTTCCTCCCACATCTGCGATTTCTTCACTAATGCTGCTCGTCTTCCTCCTCCTTCCCCTCCTTCCCCTCCTCCTTCTCCTCCTCATTTCTTGCTGAAACTTTGCTATCGTCAGAACATCTTCTATGCAGCTCATACTCCTTCCCCTCCTCTGTCTTGACCTCTTCGTTCCTTTTTCCTTGTCACCTTGCTGCTGCTCCTGTGCTTGACTGTCAACCAGCATCCCCTGCGATGTCGAAGGAGCTCTCCGCTGCGGGATACACGCAGTCTGCGTGAGTGTCTTGTGAGAGGAGGAGGAAGAAGATTATGACGAGGTTGTTCAGGTTGATAGGAAGGGAAAACATTCAGATGGACTTCCGCAGTATCCGAGCGAGCAACATGACGTTGTCGCTGATCTGTCGAAGGTGTGTTGGGTTGTCGATAGAGATGGAGATGATGGCGGAGATGAAGATGGAGATGATGATGATGATGACTATGATGGTAATAATTATGATATGAGAACAACTCAACCATGAGAATCGCAGAAATGATGATGAAGATGGAGGTGAAGCATGGGAATGGAAGTGAAAGTGGAGATTGAGATAGAGTTGATGATGTAGCTGTTGTTTGAAATGACTTTGAATCCCTTCAGGTCCCTGAGATTGCAGAGCGAGTGCATCCTCGGATCTTGTTTAGCAAGCAGCAGAGCTTCATCAAATCCCTCGATGACATCTCCTAAGATTAAATCATCGCGTTCTCAAACACTTGAGCGTGCATGTGAAAGATCATTTACACTCCACGTATATTTTCATCCACCTTCGTCCTCCATTCCAATTCCTCCGCTTTTCTGTCCTCTCCTCCTTCGCTTCTCCTGTTTCCCTCTTGCTCCATTGTCTCGTCTCTCCGTCTTGAACATCCTAACTGCAATCTCTTTCTCTATTTACAAACGCCCAGATCACCAGAAAGGGCACCATCCTACATAACTTTGACTGAGATTCTCTT
>NW_005434642.1:237178-346920 GCF_000315625.1 Guillardia theta CCMP2712
AGGAGGAGGTGGCGGTGGTGGCGATGGTGGTGGCGATGGTGGAGGAGGAGGACCTTTGTTCGCCCGCAGCACTTTCATCACGCTCTCACAAGTGAAGCGAAACGTTCCCTCAATCCCCGAGACCTGCAGGGCTCAGCTCAGGCAGAGGAGGAAGGAGGAACAAGGACGGGAAGAAGGGGCGTATGCCCGAGGAAAATAAGCAGTTGATGATTTAGACGTTAGGGCAAGAGGAGGAGAACGAGGACGATGACGATGACGAGGACGATGACGATGACGAGGAGGACGAGGAGGAGGAAAGGGGCAGGAAGAGCAGGAGCAGGAGCAGGGAGGAGGGGGTAAGCGAGCAGGCCTTTACCTCCATCGCGTTGACTAGCATGCGGGTCAACCTGAACGGAACTTTCTCCGGGAATTTCTCTCGTTGCATCGCGACCTGGAAGGAATAAGGTCAGGAATTCGGTTCTCTCCGACTCAAACCCTCGAGCAAAATTTGAAATTGTCATGCTGTCCAGCTGATTTCACCTCGAAGCAATCGCCGAAGTCGATGTGGACGATCTTGCCCGTGTACTTGTGCAGCATGAGGTTGGAAGGGTGACGGTCGCCGAGCCCGAGGATGTACCCGACCATGGACATGAGAGCGAGCGACCGCGTGTAGTTGGTCCTCCTCAGCAGCCAGTCCTCTGCGTTGTTGCTCTTGAGCCAGAGCACCTGCTCCTTCCGTCAGGGCAAGGAGAGACTGGGAGCAGGAGGATGAAGCAGGAAGCAGGAGCTGGAGACGCCGTGCAGGAAACACCGCAACAGCGAGGAGGAAGGAACCTGATGTGAGGAGACAGGACAGGAGAACGAGGAGGAGAGAGGAAGGAAGAGAGAGGAAGCTGGAGAGAGGGGCAGGGAGTGGAAGGAGACGTACCTTGTTGAGGTCCTGCCCGGTGGTGCTGGTGAGTGCGTGCTGGAAGACCTCGACCTTGCCGATGACGGGAAGGTTCTCGAAGTCAGGGGCCATGGCGAGCATCAGGCGGTTCTCGATGTTGAGGAGGATCTTTCGGTTTTCGCGGTACTCCCGCACGAGGATGTGCAGCGTGTCGCAGTCAGGGACCCACTCGATGAGCCCTGAGTTGGGTGAGAGCGGGATGACGGAGTACCGTACGATCTGCAGGTCCCTGCGCGAGCACTCGCGATCGTTGTGGAGGAGCGTGTTCACCAGGCCAAACAGCTGCATTACCCTCTCGTCCTGTTCCCCACCGTGAGATTCCTTCTGAAGCTCAAGCTCTTCACCTCTCCCGCCCTCCCCCTCCCGTCTCCCTCCCTCTTAGCAAGCACTCCTCGCTTCTGGTACCCTTCCGCATCAGCCGCTGTCTCCAAACTCATACCTGTACTCTCTCGCTTCTGCCCTGCTCTCCTTCATCTCCGCCCTCTGATCACTTTGTCTTTCTCGTCCTCGTCCTCCTCCCCCACTCTCTACTCTTCCGCATGCTCCTGCTCCTGCTCCTGCTCCTGCTCCTGCTCCTGCTCCTGCTCCTTCTTCCTTCCCCCCACTTGCCCCTTCCCCCTCCTCCTTATCCTCCTCCTCTCACCTGCCGTAGATCCTCGTGCCCTTTGAGCAGGTACTGGTATGGCTTTCCGTTGGAGCCTATCATCGTGCACTTCCTCGGCCTCTGCTTCGACGTGATGATCGACAGTGTCTCCTCAACCGACTGGATCGACACGATCGGCTCCCCTGGCCGGTACTGCCCGGGAATCGAGAGCTCAAGGTCCTTGGCAGCCTTGAGCTCCGGGCTCGCGTGCTCCAACTCGATGGAGGTGATGCGGCCGAGGAGCTTGTTGATAGTGCGGAAGACGTTGTAGTAGTTCTCCCACGCCTTCTGCAGGTCCTTTTCCTGCTTCGACTGGCAGTACTTGTCACAAAACTCCTTGGCCTCGTCAAGGTTCTGCCCGAGCTTCTGCTGGAATTCCAGCTCCCGCTGCGTCTGCGCTCCCCTCTGCAGGAGCTCGTGCATCGGCCGCAGCACCGCAAACATCCCATCGATGTTCCCCTCGGCAAAGTAGAGCCTGCTCGCCTCCTCCAGCGCCTCGTGCCACATCTCGATCCACAAGATGGCCACGCGGATCAACTCCTTGCTCACCAGCTTCGCCTGCTCGACCAGCAGCGGGGCAAACCCCTCCATCTCGCTCAGGATCTTCTTGGCCGCGTCCCGCCGGGCCTGGATGTGCGACTTACTTGCCACCGTCACCGGGTAGATCAGAGCTTGAGGATGCGCCTTGCCGATGCGGATGAGGAGGTTGTGGATGGAGTTGCGGATCACTGCGTCGGGCGAGTTGATGCGCGCGATGATCTGGGGGATGACATCCAGCCAGGTCTCTATGGGGAGGATGTTGAACCCCTCCGCCAGTGCGCGTTCGACCTCTGCGATGGACCCGTACCGGAACCAGAGGGTGAGGAGACGGAGGATATCCTGCTGGACGTGCCCGCGAGCGTTGGAGACCCCGAGGGCGATGGAACGGATGAAGCCGTTGACCGCCGCGACCACGTAGGGGATGCCGCCAGCACGGTTGCGCTGCTGCTTGTTCTCGTTGTAGGAGACGATGTCAAAGTTGAAGAGAGCCCAGTGGTGCCAGGCCTTGTACCAGTTCTTGTTCAGGATGGTGGCGTTCCGGTAGGCGGAGAGGATGAGCCCGAAGTCGTTCTGCTGCGGCGACTCGTGGAGTTCCTGCGTCCACATGCCGACCTTGAGGTGGCAGCGGGCTTGCAGCGTGTGCGACCCTCGCTGTGCCCTGATGAACTCCTGCAGCGTTACGAGAGCCTGCTCCCGCTGCCCCGTGTACCAGATGTACTTTAGCCATGCAAACCCGATCTCGGGGTCCACGGAGGGGGAGAAGGGAGACTCCAGCTGCTGCAACTGCTCGTTGTAGTTGAGCAGCTTGGTAAGGGCCTTGTAGCAGAGGCTGCTCCGCCCAGTCTTGCGGCAGAGGGAAGCATACTTGAGCCATGCTTCCGAGTACTCCCGCGGGGGGATCACCAGGCTGTGGATGGCCAGCAGGCTCTGCCAGACCTCCACGTTCGCTTGCGCCCCGAATAGCCTCTGAGTCCACATGTGCCGGATGTGCTCGCAGGCCGGCAGCGCGTCCATGGCCTTTGCGCGCTTGAACTGGAGCACCTCCTCCAGCTCCGTCACCTGCTGCGTGATCACCACGGCCTTGTATGCTCGCTCGTAGCTCTCGCTCACGAGGGCCGTCAGCTGCGTGTCCAGCAGCCTTCTCGTCACCTCCAGCTTCTCCTGCGCCTCATCCAACGCGTCCCCGTGCACAAGGAACATCGCCTTATACATGCAGCCCTCCACTGACTTGGGGTCCATGGCTTCGATGTACATGGCCAGCTGCTCTACGTCCCCGATCTGACAGGCAGCGGCAGCTCCCAACGGGGCGATGCGAGAGCGAGCATCAGGTAGAGCCGAGCTCCATGCCGCTTCTGTCATGTCCTTGAGCTGCTCCCACTCCCCTAGCGCCTGCAAGCACCGCATGCATCCCTCCTGCGCCTCCGCCGCCTGCTCCGTCTTGAGCCGCTGGCGGTAGGCGTCGAGAGCCTCCTCCCACTTGTGAAGCTTCTCGTACCAGGACTCTTTCACCTCTAGGTTGAGGCACTTCTGCGCGTGGACGAGGAGGCCGTTGGCCGCCTCTGTGTGGCCCAGGAAGTTGTTGATGGAGATGAGCGACTGGATGGCGGTATGAGGGGACCCCAAGAACTCCATCTCCTTGTAGTGCAGCGCCTTGGCGTACGCCTGGCACTTCTCGGCAACGGCCCCGAGCTTCGGGATCTTGATGGGAAGAGGCTTCTCGTCGTGATCCATGAACTCGGCAAGGGAGAGCAGAGTCTGCAGCACCTCGGGCGGGATGTTGGGACTTTTCTCAGGGGAAAAAGCGATCTCCAGCGAGCGCATGAGCGAGTCCCGGTAGCTCTCGTACAACTCCATCCAGCAGCTCAAGAACGCAGCGTTGAAGAGCTCACGAGCAAGAGGGTGGTACACTTGCGCGAGGGCCGCACAGGATCGGAGAGCAGGGGAAGGGCTCTCTCGCAAGAGCTCCACAGCAAACCTCCTCATCCAGTCAGCCCAGTCTTCCTTGGTGCTCCTATGCGAAGCTTCCCATGCTCGCTTCAAGTTGGGCTGGTTGACTGCGATCTTCCTCACTTGACCTGTGTCAAGTACAGACTCCAACGAGCTCGAGTTGCTCCCAAGAGTCCCCAGCTCCTCCGTCGGGTAGTCATCCAGCGTGAGGACCTCGCCGCTTCTGAGCCGTTCGAGGAGCATCTGGTATCTCCCAACCCCATCGTTGACGCGCTTCCTGACGATGATCTTGGTCAACATGGGCTCGAAGAGGAAGAACCGTTGGCCCAGCGCGTTCATCAGCGCACAAATGGTGATGATGGCTGGTTTGTAGAGCGAGTCGATCGGGCCTTCGAGGATGCGAACAAGAGGGTGAATGATCTTTGAGGCAAAGTCCGAGATGTTCAGCCTCAAACTCATCCTCCCGATCCACTGGATCGCAGCTACCCTTACATCCAGCTTCGAGTCCTCCTGCTCGGCGATGGCAACGATGGCAGGGATGATGACATCCAAGTAGAGCTCCAAGTTCGCGTCCATGAGCTCGAGGGCGTACATCACCTTCTGGCAGGTCATCGGTCTGCTCCTTGCGTTCTCCTTGTTGAGGGCTCCGAGGAGTTTGGGGATGAGAGGAGAAACGTAGACCTTGAATTCGTCCTTGAGCGCTGATGTGATCTCCCCTATCAGGAAGAGCATTTGCGGCTGCAGAGACTGCTGGTTCCAGAACTCGTGGATCAGCTCAAAGATCCCGGGTAGGTAAGGGCGGATGTGCTGCTTGACGATCGAGACGAGGAGTCCGAGCTGCTGGAACAGGAAATCTCGCAGCTGCTGCTGATGGGATCGCAGCAGGTTAAGAATGGGGTCCATCATCTGGGGCAGGAGGGTCGCGCACTTGAGCCCGAGAGTTCGGAAGATGAACATCACGGCCTGGATTACCATCTGGTGGTAACTGCTGAGCGACTGGTCGTTGAGGATCTTGACCAGCTTTGACACGGCCACTGTAGGATAGTACTCGTCTGTGGAGGGGCCAGGGAGTTCCTCCTCCCTCCTCCACTTCTCCGCAGAGAAAGTGATGGGAAGGCCGCTGCTGTTTCTCGTCTGTCGCATCTTGAGGATGTGCGGGTCGACGGCTCCTAAGATTCCCATCACCTTCAGCAGCTCCTGCCGGATCTCGTTGGTCTGCTCAGCCTGAAGTCTCTTTAGCATGATGGAGAGCAGATTGGGGTACGTCTTGTAGGGCTCAACCACGAAGCCAGTGTTCTGCACGAGCAAGCCGAGGGTCTTGGTAGCGACCCTCCTCTTGTTCGTGTTGCTCTGGTCCTGCAGCGCCTCCATCATGAGATAGAAGATGTCGTCCTTCCGCTTCAGCACGTCGTAGCTCCCGACGTGCGAAAGGACTCCAACTGTGTTGAGCACGTTGGCAGCGACAGTCGGGTTCGAGTCCTGCAACTTTGGGAGGATGGCGTCAAGGATCGATGACACGTATGGTTTGACTAGATGATGTCCCGCAAGGATGACATGCTGCAGCAGTCTTGTGCTCTTCTCCTTCTTGTCCTGCATGAACAAAGGTCAGCAAGATTCCTCGGCAACAGACGGTCAAACCTCCCCTCCAAACTCAAGGGCGGTGAGCAGCTGGATCAAGACCTTTCTAAGGCCAGGGAACACGTGGGCTGGGTTGCAGAGAGTAAGCCTGGTCAGGATGCGAATGGCAGCTTCTTGCACGTTGAAGACTTCATCGTTGAGGGCAACAAAGAGAGAGTCGATGCAGTGAGACTGAGCGAGGAAGTAGTCGAAGCGGGGGCCGAGGCACTCCAAGACTATCACTCGGATCTGCGGGTCAGAGTCGCTGACCGCCGTCACGAGCAGCCTCTCCAGGATCTCAGAGACCACTATGGCAGTCCGCCCTCGCTTCGGGACCGTCTCTCCTGGCCTTAGCAGCAGGTTGCTGCAAGTTTGCGCTGCCGTTAGTCGCACCATCCTACTCTGATCGTCGAGGTACTGGGAGACACAGTCCTTGACAAACTCGCAGAGCTGGTTGCCCGTGAAATCGAAAGACGTCAAGGCATGCAGAGCTTGAATGACAGCATTCTGTCGCCCTTTTGCTGTCCCAGAATGCACGCTCATCACTCCTCCCCTGACAAGAATGTCAGCGTGCGATTTTGGGGGAGAAATCGTCTCAAATTTCAGCAAGAAAGATGAAAAGTAGGCGAATGAGATTGAAAATGAGGAGAGAGGGAGCTGAACAAGCTATTACCGGAGAGGGACGATGCGCCTTGAGTTGGGAGTCCCAGAGGGTTGATACGGAGTTCGTTGTAGGGTGAAAGAAATGCTATCTAAGAGCTTCATCTGAATGTCTGGCAAGAGCAATGGCATCGATTTCCCGATCTGAGACAACGAAGAGATCAGCGCAGGAGTTAGGTTGCCCTCTGACCCGGCCAGCATCTGTTCTATCAGTTCTGGCATCCTTTCATTGAGGACGACGTGGCTCGAGTCCACCGTGGTGAGCGATGCCAGGCACTGGGGGGCCTCGAAGCAGAAAGGTTTACGAGGGGTCGGAGTGATTCCATCTTGAACCAGATTCATGACGTCATCCACAAAAGACTCGATCACCCACGCTCCTGCAACCTTGACGATGGCCCCCAGTGAGACAAAGGCCGCCGAGCTCTCGTTGCCCCTCTTCAGAGTCGCGAGGAGGTACTTGATGCAATCTTCGGCGTACGCAGCTCTGAATTCCTCCTCGTCGATCTTGGCCACAGTGGGAAGAATGGAAATCACTGTGCGCCGAATCAGCGCGTCTCTGTGGTCCTTATACGCCATAGTGGTCTCCCACATTGCTGACAACGTCGCGCTTGCTGGTATATCAGGCGCGATGTTGGGCAGGCTCAAGAGTTCACCCATCACAAGGAGCGATCCATGGACTCCTTCTATGCTGTTTGTGTGGAAACTTTTCTCAGCCTCTTCGTAAACGGCCGTGAACCACTTCTTCCGCACCACAAAGTCCCTCTCCGCTATGATGGTCATGCACGCTCTCAAGCTCTCGATGGCTGCCTCGCGGATGATCTGCTTCTGATCGCGGATTCCTACCCAAATAGATTTCAGGTACGACGGAACATGCATGAAGAACAACGTTGGCGCATTTGTAGCTAGCTCCTTGCATACCAAAAGACTCGCTAGCTTCTGATGTTCGGAGCGCTTTGAAGTGTTCAAGCCTTCAAGAGCCCTCTTCATTTCAAACTCAACGAAATCAGCTGTCAAAGTCCCTCCCGACTGTGCCAAGTGACCGAGAACTTTGCTCGCCATTATCATAGTGCCAACATCGTTGCATGGTAGCACAAGGCGCAGGTAGTTTGCGAACCTGGTGATCAGAGTAGACGTCTCCTCGCATTCAAAGTCGATCAAAGAATCCATCGCGTTGATTCCGCCCATCTTTTCGCAGGGGTCGTCGCTCTTTACTAGGTCGAATATTCTCTTGTTCAGCTCCGTTATGAACCCACTGAACTCCTCCCTGGACATCTGCCTTGATTCCATCTCCACCGCAGACCGCAGCTCCCCCATGGCTTTCCTCTGCGTGTGCTCATTCCTGCTGCGAAGATCTACGAGAATTTTCTCAGTCGTGTTAGGCAGCGCTCTGTTTGAAGCATGCACATTGGTAGGTGGCGCCATTGCAACTCCGGGTACAAACTCAGAGTCCAGTGTCTACACCCGATCACGAGCCCTAATGTCCTTGCTCATGATCGAGATGGTGTTACCAGCCTAAGGTGTCCACCCGTGTATGACTCGAAAAATCTCGTTGTGAGGGTTCAAACAGAAATTTACAGGCGTTTTTCTTCCAGGCAGTTTTTCGTCGAGCGTGCTGGAAGCAATACGACTTTTACGATGTCTGTATCATGAGCTATCCCACAGAAGCGGGGGGCGAGCACAGAAAACCAAACCAACTTCGTGTGCAGGACAGTGGAACATACCTAAGAGGAAGGAAGACGCTCCGTTGTCTCGTCCCTCCTCCTCTCTTCTACCGTCAGCATGCACTACCGGCGGATCACTATGAGACCTCTCAGGAGGGGTAACCGGTACTTGAGGCTGGAATTAGTAGGGTGGGAGTTTCGACCCACCCTCATTTCTCAACCTCAGCTTTCTACCCACCCTCCAGGTGTAGAGAACAATCACCATATACCAAGGACTGCATATCTCTGCTATTTTATATTTATTTTCATAAGTGAAATTGCAATACTCCATGTGTGTAGCGATATGTAACACCCTTACCTCAACATCACCCCCACTTCCATTTTCACCCCACCCCATCGATTACACCCCCTTCCCTAAGAGTACTCGAGGGGTAACGGAGGGAAACAAACCAATCGAGGGGGTGGGGTATTTTTTACCCCCTTATAAATGAGATGATTTGAAGGCAAATGAAGGGGTGATATTATCCAAAAAGTTATAATGGTGGGTGGGGTGTTCATCAATAACAGTCAATGTAACGCAAAGTAAAAGCACAAACGAAGGGGTAGTCGAACACGAAGTTGAGGAGGTAGGGTACTCCACCCCCTACGATTCAGTGAGGAGAGTACGGGAGTAGAGGGGTGGGTAGCCTGGTGGACCGGGCAACAGAGCATCATGCAGATCAAGGTTACGCCGCTCGGCGCCGGGCAGGTGAGAGGGGGAGGAGGAGAGGACGGCCATACAGAATGATGATTCATGCGTGAGCTATATCGCTACAGTGAACATGGTGCAGTCAGAGTGAGAAGGTAGAGAGTGAGAAGGGAAAGAAGTTGGGAGGGAAGGAGTTTGGGCCGACGTATGAGGCATCGTGGAAATGAGGGTGGGCAAGACTCACTGTTGCTATTCGGAACAAACATATCAAAGCATGATAGAAGTCTCTCGTCATGTGCTGCCTATGTATCGTGTTGATGGCGTGTTTCCTTTTCCAGGATGTGGGGAAGAGTTGTATACTCGTGACGATAGGAGGAAAGAATATTATGCTGGATTGTGGGATGCATCCAGGTTTGCCAGCAAGCCATGTTCGATATTTCGTTATGAATGAATCTACAGGATACAACGACGAACGACGATTTCCTGATTTCCGGTAGCCTTGCTCCTTCATTGACAGGAATCTGATCTGACCCTCGCGTTTGCAGCTACATTTCGAAGGAAGGGAACTTTACAGGATTGATCGATCTAGTCATCATTTCACATTTCCACCTCGATCATTGTGGATCTCTCCCATATTTCACGGAAGTTCTGGGTTACGATGGGCCCATGTACGCAACTCACCCAACCAAGGCCATCATGCCGATTCTGCTGGAGGATTACAGGAAGATCAGCGTGGAGAGGCGGGGTGTAGAGGAGAAGGATATGTTCAGCTCTCAGCAGATCAAGGACTGTATGATGAAAGTGACTCCCTGCGCACTGGAAGAAACTATCATGATAGAAGAGGACTTTGAGATCAGACCATACTATGCCGGACACGTGCTAGGGGCTGCCATGTTCTATATCCGGGTCGGGCAGCAATCTATTCTTTACACGGGTGACTATAACATGACGCCCGATCGCCATCTTGGGTCAGCGCGCTGCGACAAGCTCCGACCGGACCTGCTCATCACCGAGAGCACCTACGCAACTACAATCAGGGAGTCGAAGCGATGGAGAGAGCGGGATATGTTGAATCAAGTCTCAGAATGTGTCAGGAATGGAGGGAAAGTGTTGATCCCGGTGTTTGCGCTAGGAAGAGCTCAAGAGCTCTGCCTGCTGCTGGACGCGTTCTGGGAAAGGACGGGCTTGAAGGTTCCCATCTACTTCTCGGCTGGTCTGACAGAGAAGGCGAATCTGTATTACAAGATGTATATCTCATGGACGAATCAGAAGATCAAGGATACGTTCGTCAAGAGGAACGTCTTCGACTTCCAGCACATTCAACCGTTCGATCGTGCGTTCATCGACCGGCCCGGGCCGATGGTCTTGTTTGCTACCCCCGGCATGTTGCACGGGGGTCTCTCGATGGAGGTTTTCAAGAAATGGGCTCCTTCTGACAAGAACCTCGTTATCATGCCGGGTTATTGCGTTGCCGGGACTTTGGGCCACAAGGTGATGAGATTGATTCCGTTGCTGGTTTCCTAACCCTCTGCTTCCTCCCGCAAGGTCCTGAGTAACGGGGGAAAGCCTCAGGTTCGCTCCGGGAGGGCTGATGGTGATGTGTAAATTAACCTGCTTGATTCGCAGATTATCGACATGCCCAGGGACGAGGGCGGGGGAAAACTGCACGTGCGTTGTAAAGTGAGTTTGAGCAATGAATGGGGGGTTTATGCCTGATGTGCTTGAAGATCAAACACCTTAGCTTCTCGGCCCATGCCGATGCCAAGGGGATCATGACGTTGATCAAGCAGGCAATCTCAGTCGTCAAATGCTCCCGGTTGTTGAAGGGTTCTTGCAGGTCGATCCCGTCAACGTGATGTTGGTTCATGGCGAAAGGCACAAGATGGAGGCCCTGAAGGAGAGGATTAAGACTGAATTCGGGTTACCCTGCTACGACCCAGCCAACGGGGCGACTACCTATATCACTACTTTCCATGGGGTACCTGTCCAGCTATCGACTAGGTCAGCGACGTGCTCGCGTTTTCCAGGGTGGGCAGTAGAAAGTGACCCATAGTTCAGGTTGATGGGCAAGCGGAGAAGAGAAGAGGAATATTCAGCACTTTACACCAAACGAGCCCTGGCTCCCACGTCAACACAGGCTCTATCTGTATCCTTGTGCATTTGATGAATAGCGCTGCAATTTAATTCTCATCTTACAGGGAGTTCTGTATATCAAAGATCCCAAGAACATGATGGTTTGTTTGCTCTCCGTTGTCCTGTTCCAGTCTCATGCATTGGGTGCAGGTTTTGGACGAAGTTGAGACAAGCCAGATGATCAATATGCCACAGTGTGACTTGTCGTTCCGGTGAAGTTTTCTTGGAAAGCCGACGATGCTGATGTTGAGCACCAGCCACAACATGAAAGTGGACGAGGACATGATCAGTGAGCTGATAGACGACGGAGCCTTCGAGATCCTCGAGCGTTTCGTGCAGGTCGGCCTCTGACTTCTTCCTTCCAGCATCCGATAGAATGTGCTTGACAGAGCCAGTGGGAGCTTCCGGTGACAAGATCCGTGGACGGGAAGGTGAATGCGCTCAATGTACGATCAGTCAAGGTGGGAGGGTGAGAGTTCGAGCTTCCTGTGCTGACTCTTCATGGCAGGTCGAGACGGACGGGGATCATGGCGTGACGATTGAATATTCCTACAGGGACCTGGAGCTTGCAAGAAAGTGAGTTGTGCCCAACTTCCCGCTCCTTTCTTTCCTTCCTTTATCCTTCTCCTCCTCCTCCTCCTCCTCCTCCATTCCCTTCCTGGGCAAGTCCCCCCCCCCACCCCCCACCCGCTCCTGCACTTCCCCTCTCCCCTTCATCTGCCCCCCCCCTTTCCTCCAGTCAGCCCGCCCCCCCTGCTGCAACTTTGCACGTGATTCTTCGGTGCCAAAGGATCTGGCGATCATTCTGCGAGAGCTTTGGCATGGATGAAACCATCGCGCCAGCCCCCCTCAGCTTGCAGACGGCGGGCAAGCAAGTGGTGAGAGGCGAAATTTGTATGCTCCCTCCTCAGGTTTCCACCGCAGAAGCAGGAGAAGGTTGATGTCAAGAAAGAAGCTGGAGAGACGACTCTGGTAACATCGCACTGATCTTCAAGTCCTACATGCATGACGGCGGCTGTTCCAACCAGATCACCCCTTCCTCTCCTACTGGCCCCCCTCCTCTCTCTCCCGAGAAACCGCCGAAGCTCGACGACATCGGGTACAGTTGGACGTGACGGAGAAGTGGCCTGACGATTGCAGCAGCAGTGCCAAGACAGCAAAACTGAAGGTAGAGAAATGATGGGAAGAGATGAAAATGTGAAATGCAACGCCCTTGCAAATCATGTCTGATCTGCACGATCATCGGGCGGATGTACATCATTGCATGTAATGAGATATCATGTACAATAAAGTGAACATCAAGGAGATCATTTCGACTTCGCCTTGCATTTCGACGGAGATGCGTTGGAGACAGATCGGACTGGTCCAGTGCAAAGATATCCTGCGAAAATTGTGTTATTTCAATACGTCTGACATTTGCAGGAACCAAAAGCCTATAGGAAAATGGAGGCGAAGCGCTGTTAGTAGTAGGACTCCCTCCGTAGAAGCAGAAAGAGAGGAGGGGAGAGGAGAGGAAGAAGAGAGGAGGAGCAGGAGCAGGAGCAGGAGCAGGAGCAGGAGCAGGAGCAGGAGCAGGAGCAGGAGCAGGAGGAAGAGCAGGAGCAGGAGCAGGAGCAGGAGGAAGAGGAGGAAGGAATTGAGAGGAGCGATGACAGGCAACTTCGAACTATCCAGCAAACTCTCTCGGGGTTTCCTCTTTGCCCTTGTCCTCTCCTCCTCCTGCGCCTTCAGCCTGCCTTCCTCCTTGTCTCTCGCTTCATCTCATTCTCTCTCGCCTTGGAGGGCAAGCACGCACATGTGCTGTTAGTGAACGAGAACCCCTCCCGTCGCCATGGTCGACCGGCGTGCGCCCAACGGATCCGAGGAGGAGACGCATCCTCTGAGAAAGGCGCCAGCAACGTGAGGATCAAGGTGGACGGCATGAGGTGCGCGTCTTGCGCCATGAGGCTGGAGAGGAACTTGCGGTCCAACTTCACGGACGAGGTGGAGCTGGCCGTCTCGTTCCCTTTGCAGACTTTGTTCTTGAAACACAGCAAGGCTCTGCCGATAGAGCGAGTGATGGAGCTGATTGGAGCCAACGGGTTCTCAGCTCACTTGCTAGACACCAACACTGAAGCTTCGTCGAGCCTGAGGGAGATAGAACAGCAAACGAACCTCAACAAGTCGCTCAACGATCTGCTCCTCATCACCACTATCAACCTTGTCAGTCTCCTCCCCAACTTGTTCCGATCTATCCCCGCTCAGAGCTTTGACATCATCCTATCATGCGCCGCTCTCGTCACGGTCGGGCGGCAATTCTTCATATCTGCATGGCACTGCTTGAAGCAGAGATACGCCAACATGGACGTGCTTATCGCCCTGGGATGCGTTTCTACCATGACGTACTCCTCCCTCTGCGCATGGACCAGCATGGGGCACCCGATGTTTCTCACTGTCGTCATGACGATGCAGTTCGTCCTCCTCGGGAGATTTCTGGAGAAAGTCGCGCAGCAGCACGCAATCAGGCGGATCGCCGACCTCTGCTCCGTCGACTCGACTGCAGTGGAGTTGGTAGACAAGGAAGGAAGAGCCCTCCGCGTGGATCCAAAGCTCCTGCAGCCCGGGGACGTCGTGCGAGTCAGCCCGGAGGAGAAGCTTCTTGTCGACGGGATTCTGCTGGCAGAGGAGACTATCATGGACGAATCGATGCTGACAGGAGAGTTCAGGCCCGTGCGGAGGTCTCGAGGAGACCTTGTGCTTGCTGGGAGTATCCATCGAGGGGCGAGGACGGAGGAAGTGCGCGTGCTGCGGGCAGGGATCAACACGACACTGTCTCAGTTCCTCAGCATGGTGGATCTTGCGGACACAAGGAAGGCGCAAGTGCAGCGGATGACCGATCGCGTCGCCTCCCTCCTGGTCCCTCTGGTCGTGTGCTGCTCCATTCTCGTCGGAGCCTCCTGGTTCTCTCTGGCCTCCTCTGGAACTCTTCCATCCACTCTGATCTTCGACCAACCTGCTCCTCTCCTCCAGGCCGTCTTCTTCTCGACCAGCGTCCTCATGGTCTCCTGCCCCTGCGCCCTTGGTCTCGCCGTGCCCATGGCTCTCATCGCCGCCGTCGGCGTTGGCGCTCAGCACGGGATGTTGTTCCGCAGCGCTCAGGCCGTGGAGGAGGCGTGCAAAGTCTCCCTCCTCTGCATCGACAAGACGGGGACGATCACGGAAGGGAAGCCAAACGTGGAGGGGCTGCTGCTGCTGGGAGAGGAGGGGGGAGGTAGGGAGGGAGGAAACATCTTGAAGGTGGGAGAGGAGGATGGGTGGGAGCAGGGGATTCCTCAAAGCTGCCGGACGATGTGGCGCAGCATCGCAGCATGCGAGGTGAACGTCTCGCATCCTCTCTCTACAGCACTCCAGGCGTTCGCTGCCAGGGTTGCGCGCAATGATGAGGTGACGTCACACGGGGTACGGAAGAGGAAGAGCATCGTGGGGAAGGGAGTCGTCTGCTGGATGTCAGATGGCACGGTGATGGCGATAGGAGGAAGCAGCTTGCTCGAGCACCTTCACTGCCCCGCGTCGCCTCCTCCTGCCTGGAGAAACGCCGGACAATCCGTGGTGTGGGTCCTGACAGCCGATGACGCCGTTGAGCAGGGAAGGGAAGAGGAGGAGCTTCAGAGCTTCCGCTGGAGGCCGCGCATGGCAGTCGCGCTGTCTGACAGGGTGAGGGAGGAGGCGAAGGAAGTCATCAGCAGGCTGAAGGAGCTGGGGATCGACGTCTTCCTCCTCTCCGGTGACGATCCTCTAGTGGTGGAGCAGGTGGCACAGCAGGTTGGCATCCGGCAGCACCTTGGCGGACTCTCTCCCCTTCAAAAGTCCCAGCAGGTTTCCCAGCTCCGAGCGCAAGGCGCTCGGGTCGCCATGGCTGGAGATGGTATCAACGACATCCCCGCGTTCGCTCAGGCGGACCTGTCGGTGGCCGTGGCGGGAGGGAGCAAGGTGAGGAGGAAGGAGGGATAACGGCCATGACGCATGCGGCAGGAGGTCATGCAGTCCTCCGACCTTGTGCTCGCAGCCAGCAACCTTCGGCTCCTCCTCTCCTCCTTCCGCCTTGCTCGCGCAACGATGAGGCGCATTGTTCTCAACCTTGTCTGGGCTTGCTTGTACAATGTGAGTGACAGGAGGAGGGGAAGGAACAGTCTGAGGAAATAGAGGTGGTGGAGCAAGGGCAGCAGCAGCAGCAGCAGCAGCAGCAGGAGAGGTCCAGTGAGGGTCCCCCTGGCTCATACTCTTCACAGGTTGTAGCGCTTCCTGTCGCCGCTGGATTATTCGCGATCTCTGCGTCCATTATCGTTCCTCCCTGGCTCTGTGCAGGTAAGAGGGAGAGGAGGAGGAGCCTGCTGCTGAAGCTGATCGCTAGGAATGATGAGCGCGTCCTCCGTCCTCGTGGTTTCCTGCTCCTTGTCGCTGATGCTCTTCCGACCATGAGCAGAGAGAGTAAATTACATGAATGTACTATAAACAAGATGGAAGAAGGATTGGAGGAAGAGGAAGAGGAGACGCGAGGGACGAGGAGGAGGAGGAGGAGGATGCTAGTCGTCGTCGATCACGATCACATCGTGCGCAGATTCTGCTGCAGCGGTCACCTGATGACTCTGGGGAAGAGAAGCTGGAAGGAGGGGGGGCGATGAGCTAGAGGAGGAGAGAGGAAGGGGTGAGGAGCGGAAGAAGAAATTTGAAAGGAAATTGACAGAGGAGCTGGGGGGGAAGAGAATGTGGAAAGGCAAGGGGATAGGAGGCAGAGGATGTCGCAAGGAGGGTCGTGGCGGTGGGAGGCAGGAGGCACCTTGATTCTTCTGGCTCGTTTGAGAGAATTCTGAGCGAGTGGACATGTCGAAGGAGCTTATGCCATCGGGTACCTGCCAGGTGGCGATCAGAAACGTTGAGGGGAGGGGGAGGGGAACGAACTTGCTGCAGAATCTTTTGAAACTCCTCGTCCTCCACCACTTCCTCGATTTCTACCTGGCAGATGCTGTAGGAAATCCAAGTGAGACTCTAGAGGAAAGGACGTGAGGGAGAGGAGGGCGAGAGGGCGAGAGGCAGAGGAGGGGGGAAAGGAGGAAGGGAAGGAGGGGAGGGGAGAGAGGGGAGGGAAGATTGGAGCAAGACGACTAACGGGCATTTCTTTTCTCCCTGTCTTTCATCGACTTGGTCCAAGACTCTTTGTCAAAGCACTGCGCTCAACGAAATCAGAGGAGCAGGAGGAAGGCAGGAATGGAGAAAGCGAAGCAACGTGAGAATGGGCACTGGTGGGGAGAGGCAGCCAGCCAAGGAGGAAAGGACGGAGGGAGGGACGGAGGGAGGGACGGAGGGACGGAGGGAGGGAGGGAGGGACGGAGAGAGGGAGGGAGGGAGGGACCGAGGGAGGGATGGAGGGAGGGATGGAGGGAGGGACCGAGGGAGGGATGGAGGGAGGACAAGGGTTGTCTCACGTTCAAATGACGGCAGTCTTTCCCTTTGACAGGGACCTTTATCCGCGCTTGTGAGATCGGGCAGAGAAGGGAGACCTTCAAGAAGTTGACGGGGGGGCACAGTGGCGGAGGGGGGGTGGGAGAGCAGAGGAGAGGAGAGGAGAGGAGAGCAGAGCAGAGCAGAGCAGAGGAGCGACGAGAGCAGAGCAGAGGAGAGGAGCGACGAGAGGAGAGGAGAGGAGAGGAGAGGAGAGGAGGAGAGGAGCATAGTGCATGTGTTTTCAGTTACCTCCACATGGCTAATCACAGCTCCTCCACACTCTGCAAGAAGTTCTTCGATCGGGTCTGCCAGCTGCTGATCCTCCTCGCCCTCTCCCTTTGTGTTCAACCCTTCCTGCTCCGGTTCCTGCAGGGCGGAAGAAGGATAAGAGAAGTGGAAGGATGAAGACTGGGAGGACTGTAAGAAGAAGGAAGAGGACGACAAAGACAAAGACAAGGGCAAGGACAAAGAGGAGAAAAAGAAGGCGTTGGGTGGGAAGGGAAGAAACGAGGCGAACTGCGAGAACCTCTTTCACGTTCATTGTGGATATTTCGCTTCGTCCTACTCCACCTTCGTGCCGGAAGTAAAGACTCCAGCAGAGCTGTCGCATCCGATTCTGAGCAGCAACTTCAGGTTGCAAGGAGGAGAAGGATGCAAGGGATTACCAGCAGGCGAGCAGAGTCCCAGCACGAGGAAAGCGGTGAGAACTTCTCCTGAGCCGCTTGCTGGGCTGACTTGAGAGCAGACGCCCACCTGGAAGTTTGACATTGCTCCTGTCAATCTCAGACAGCCTGGACACTGCACAGTGTCAAACCTTGCTGTCACCTTGCTCCAGATAGCCTCCGACATCCTCTGGGTTGCGCTGATCGCGTTCTGCAGCTGCGGTACATGTCAACCTCAAGGTTCTCTCCCCACCATCCCGCACAATTCACCTGAGAGGGGAACTGACTCGTGTGGTACTGGGCAATCGTGCTGGCCAGCCTGCTCCTCGATTTCTTGCCGCAAACTTCAGCACACTCTCAGCTGACCCTCCAGCCCAGCACAAACCTCGATCTCCTCCTGCAGGGCCCCAGCTGAGAGCTCGTACACCTCCTCCCACCGGACCATCCTTGTAACATCTCTGGTGGGGTTCAGGTCGAGCCGCTCTTGAAGCAACGCATTCATGATGAGCTGGCAATCTGAGGTGATAAAAAAGAGTCAGGCTCGGTCGCAAGCTATCGCTGATCCCTTTCCTGTCTTCCTCTTGCTCGCGCGCAATGAGCCGTCACCTTCGTCCTTCTCCAGCCCTCCGTGCTGCCCTCCGCTGCCATCTCATCGTCATCCTATGGAATTGTTGGGAGCATACAAGTACCTCGCGTCCACCTCCCTCCCCGTCCTGGTTTCATCCCTCGACGAGCCCTCGACTCTCCTCTCCTCCTCGATCATGTTCTGACTTGAAGCAGCTTGGCTACTGGAGGGGTCCGCCTCTGTTCTGTCCGCCTCCTCCGTTATCCTTTTCTTCTCTGTTCTCTGTCTTGCTCTTTCTCCACCAGCATCTCCCGGATTCACTGCCGTCATCTCAGAACTGGAGGGAGATGCTTGCCCGTGCGTTGATCCTCCCTGCGACGATTCTCCTCCTTCCTTTCCTGCCCCTCCTCCACGCTCCTCTGCCCCAGCTCCTCCTGCCTTCGCTCGATCTACCGCCCTTGTATCCATCTGCTGCGCCCCTCCTTCTACCTTTATCGACCTTCCTTCCAGCTTTGCAGCCCCTTGTGCTGCTGCTCCTGCGTTACCTGCCATCGACGCTTCCGTTTGCGTCTTCCCATGTATTCCCCCTGCCGCCGTCGCCCCTCCCTGCTGCTGCCCTCCCTGCGCTGCTCCTGCTGCTTTCACTGCCCCCGTCCCCCCTTGTGCCTCTGCCGCTGCTACCCCTGCCGCTGCCATCCCCTTCCTCTGCTGCGGTTGGACCCCTTGTGCTGCTGCTGCTGTCTTTGCTACCGCCGCCGCCGCCGCTGTTCCTCCTCCTCCTCCTCCTCCCTGTTGCTGTCCCCCACCGTCCGATCCTCCTACTGCCTTTCCCCCTGGTGTCGCCATCTGAGACCCTCCCTGTGATCCTGCGCCTGCTGGTCTCGTCACTTCCGGATCCTGACCGGCTGCCTCCGGCCTTCCTGCTGCCTCCACAGCCTTCGCAGCCGCCCCTCCCAGCTGCTTCCCTTCTCTCTGCTCCACTTCTGCTAGGCCTGAAGTTATCTGTCCCTGTGTTTCTGTCTCTGCTGCCACTGATTTGCCCTGCCCCCTCTCCTGCCCCTGCCTTTCAGCCTTTATATGTGCCGGCACTGCCAACGACTCTGCCTGATGCCGCCCTCCTTGCTGTTCCGCTTCTTCAGCCCTCCATGCCTCGGCTCCCGCTCCTGTCTTTGCTGCCACTGCCGCAGGAGCAGGGGTCAAAACCCGTGCTCCGTTCTCCTGCTGCTGCTGGTGCTGCTGGTAGTGCTGCTGCTGGTGCTGCTGGTAGTGCTGCTGCTGGGAGTACTGATGGTAATACTGCTGCTGGTAGTTTTGGTGATAGTAGTACTGCTGCTGGAACTGCTGCGGGTGATGGTAGTGGTGCTGCTGCTGCTGCTGCTGCTGCTGCTGCTGGTACTGCTGCTGCTGGTACTGGTACTGCTGCTGGTACTGCTGCTGCTGCAGCAGCTGCACTGTTCCCTCTGCCACAGGTTTTATCATCGTCGCCATTCCCCCCTCCTGCACTCCTCCCTGCGCTCCTTCTCCCATCGTTGCCCTTGCAGCTGCTGTCATTGTCGTTCCTTGCGCTTGCCCTTCTCTCTTAGGCTCTCCTTCTCCCGTAGCCTCAGCCACCACCGGCACCACTCGCTCGTTGACAGACTTCTGTGCTCCTGCTCCTGCTCCTGCTCCTAATGCCCCTGCTGCCCCTGCTGCTGCTCCTGCTGCTGCACTAGGAGCCGTTGCCACTCCTCCAGGCTGCTGGCCCCTCCCTCTATTCCTGCACCTGGTTTCGTCACCATCGTCTTCCCTATCTGCTGCCCTCCTGCTCCTTCATCGGTCCGTTGCTTTGCCGCCGCCCCTGCAGGCTGCCTCCCGCCTCCCATAGGCTCTGGCACCATTTTCGCTGCTGCCTGCTGCCCTTCTCTCTGTGCCACGTCCTCTTTCAAACTCATGCGTCCTAGCTCAGCTGTCTTCTCCTTCTGCTCCTCTCGTGTTGCTTGGCCGGCGATCGCTGCATGAAACCTGCCAGGGACCCTCGCACCATCCTCTCCTGTATCCGACCTCCTGAGCAAATCAGCCCCTTGTCCCGACAAGGCACCGTTGGATTTTCCTTCCTCCATTCTCATGGCATCTGGCATGTCACGATCGTTCACTTCATTCCGTCGCCAACCGCCAACTTCGTTGCTAGAAGGCCGCTGTCGCACCATCTCCAGGGTATCTACACCGCCATTTAAGTCGTTCTCGTCAGATTCACACTCTATATCCTGCGACCAACTACGATCACCAGTCTCTCCTTGTGCCCTAGTATATCGCCCATCTTGTGCTGCATGATTCTGGCTGGTATGATTCTGCTGCGGCCGCACGTCCTGCATGAACCGTTCATCCCCGCGTTGATATGCCCGCTCTGAAACCTGGTTGCCCACTCCGAGACCGGGTCCACTATTACCTCCCAGATTCGTAGGTCCTTGATAGTTCCTCTGTACACTGTAATGCTCCGAGCGCGTTGACGATTCCGCATTTTGCCCCTGCTGTGTTGTGGGCTCAACATACTGTCCATTGCTGGCTGCGGTATGTGAGGGCCTTGAGGAGACGGCAGCTGCACGAGGATCTTGAGGCCGATAACTCTGCTGATATTCGCGCGATTGAGGGGCGGGAGTCTGGCTGCTGTTTGTCGACTTCTCAAGCGAGCTCGACGAGGAAGATTGCTGTGGCTGGTCCAAGAAATCCTCGTATCGCGATCTCTTCCTCGACCTGTCTCTATCTGGCAGGAAGGGAAGGGCTCTCTTTCCAAAGCTCCTCTCCTCTTCGGAAAATTGATCCATCATATTTAAGTACCATACTTTCGCATTGAACGCCGGTCGCTCCTCCTCCCTCCTCCCCCCCCGCATCGCCATTCGCAAATGGAGTTCTCTCACCTGGAACCGTGAAATCCATTTCAAAAGGCGGGTGGGTAGTGTACCCTGTGTACGGCCTGAATTTCAAGTGGGAATGTACGGGTAGTCAAAGATTTCAACTTGTGTGATTGGGGGTAGGGTGGGCAGATTTTTGCCAGGAACTTGTTTGGAACGAGTTGGGAGGGAGGAGACGGAGGGGAAGGAGGAGAGATGTGGGGGAAGAAAGGGAAGTTCTTTCAGCTCTTTACATAGATTTGTACTGATTGGCACGTTGGTGGAGAAGAAAAGTCAGCTAACCATCCATTTATACCCCAAGGAAATAATGAAATGTATTCCACGCTTTCGTAGCAGCGAGAAAATTAAGAGAATGCTATGATATCGGCCATGGTAAATAGTCGAAAGATCTGAAACCGTCTTCTACTCGTCAAATAATTCGATTCCCATAATGTCCGCTACTGAAACCGGACTCTTTGCACCCGAACTCCGGAGTGCAGCACAAGTTTTCTCTCTTGTCGTTTTGAGAACTATAGGAAACTGCATGTACCTGGGTGAAATCGTAAAGTGTAAATTTCCAACAATATGTAGAGTTTAACGCTTACGTTGCATTCGTGCGTACCCACTCGCTATCCAAGAACAGGAATACCTGGGAAAACAGGCTGATTAATCGCGCAGCACATTCTTAATCGCGAAGTACGTCCAAAACAATGGGAAAGCAGATTTGACTACTCACAACGCAGAAAAGCTCCATGAATGCCTTTTCGTTCTTCTCAAGCATCTTCACAAAACTGAAGTAATGCTTGTCAGCTATGAAGCTATAGCGCAGTTTAGCTTCACTTAGCCCGCATGCTAGCAGCTTCTTGGAGAGATGCACTATTCCCAGTGGTCGATTTCAGCTTCATAATGTCCGTGAGCATGTACACCACATTGATTGCGGCACATGCAAAGGGATAGCTTTCTTCTGCACTCTTTCCGTTGGATCGTTTTAAGAGCTCCATATACTTGTCAGGATATGCCTGTCACACCAAGCATGAGTCAATGAGAAGGCAACACTTCAGTAACGGCGAACCTCAGCAAAAAATGTGAGACAGAGCACAGGCAGCATGCCAGCAGCTCGAAAGTCAGTAGCCGGGTCGTTTCCCTGAAACCCCATGCGCTTCCACATTCTATCACACATCAAAGGAATTCAGCTCGAATGTAAAAGAAAAGTTGAGGGGGTTACGGGTCATGCTGCTCGGGTTTTTCGGTGGCGTTCGGGAAGGAAAGCTCCCAAAGTTTTGTGAGCAGATGAAAGTGAGACTCGTGAGTGTAGGAGATTCCCACGTTCTTCTCAACAAACTCTGCCAATAGCTGTTCCTGTTCCGGAGTAAGCTCGGGTGGTTTCAAGAAGTTGAAGCTGGAAATGCTGCCGACGGGGATATATGTACTCCAGCTTCTGGCCATGGTAGGGACCTCGTACAACCAATTCTGAAAGATTGACCAGTAGCGATATACATCCTCGACTCGGATATCCTTAATCTGGTTTGTGATCCTGCTCAAGCTCCGCACACCTTCAGAAATTGTACTTGTGCAAATACTCTCCTCCTCCTTGTCATGCTCTGCATGCGAACCTCTGGAGGGTGCATGTCTCAGCAGAGAGGATGACTCGTGATCATCGTCATCCACCTCTGGCCTTTCATGATGATGTGCTCCTCGTCGTCTCAGCCCGTCGTCCTCCATGGCCAACAAACTGGTATTCTTTGCCACGGGCTATGAGAAGTTTCCAACAGTGCAACCTTGTTGAGCACCAGACAAACTCTCTTCTTCCTAGGATCTTAACGACTTCTTCGACAGATTCTTCTCTTCTTTCACCCCTCAAGCTTTTCCCTTGCTTCCGACTGCCCGCATAAACAGCCGCTGCATCCTCCTCCTGCAACCCAACCTAACCCTGGCCTCAAGTACCCCCTCTTTCATTGACCCTACCTCCTCCCTACAATCCGATTCTCTCACTACCCATATATTTCTCTCTGTTTACGTACAATGGTACCCGTGTTGGAGAGGGTCATATGGCACATAGCTTCTTATCACCCCCATCTTGGGAACATAACCCCTCATGATTCTATTATCAGCTGTATGACTGGTCACCCCTGGTTTTTCGCGCCTTCAACACCCCTGTTGTACCCTGCGGACCACCACCCCTTCATCTGACTCTAATAGACCGGTACCCGTCAAGCAGCAATCGACACCCGGCGGGCCGGGGCCTGCCAGGGCTCCCGGAGAAAAACCAACCGCAGATGATGTCAGACCAGAGAGCTGTACATGCTTCAGGGGGTGGTCAAACAGGTGAAAATGCTTCGTCAGGGAATAGGGTGGGGTGATGACCCCCACCCTGATCTCATAGAGAGGGGTAGTGGGGGTAGGTGGGTAGAGTGACGCAATGAGCAAGCCGGCGCTAGTGGTAGACAATGGCACGGGTTTCGTCAAGTGCGGGTTCGCAGGGGACAGCTTTCCCAAGGCAATCTTCCCCAGGTAATCTTTGACGATGACTCGACGACTGAGAACGATCGGGACATGATGGGTGTAGAGTTAGAACTGTATGAAGGTTTGCCTTGCTTTGGAGCAGTGTGAGCGAGGAAAATTGAGGTTGGAAGATAGTTACATTAGCAGTGTAGTTTCAGCTTGATTTCCTAGATGTTGTGTTGATGGATTGACGTATGGGAGGGGAGATAAGGCTGTGGCATGATCGTTGTTTTTCTTGTTCTTTCCCGGAGGAAATCTGCCTCCTGAATGGGATCCTTTCTAAATCTTTTACTGTTTTTGACTGTTTGATCAGTATGGTTGGCCGCCCTGTATTGCGATTTGAGGAAAAGGTCAAAGGAAAACAGGTCAAGGATATTATGGTAGGGGATGATGCAGAAGAGATGAGAAATATGCTAGAAATATCCTACCCAGTGGATAAAGGTACGTGCTTTGTTCCATTTGTTTCCAATTTGATGCTATGCAAAGGAATTGTTCAGAATTGGGATGACATGATACATCTTTGGGACTACACCTTTGAAAGACTAGGGGTAAGAAAATCTCTTTGAAACTTGGATTGTTGAGATGTTTTCGCTGCAAGGTGGAAGATTGTGGTGAAAGGCGAATCCTGTTGACTGAACCACCCCAAAATCCGAAGCAAAACCGGGAGAAACTGTTTCAAGTCATGTGAGAAGTTCAATTCGGGGTTACATGCTATCAACAACTGACAGAGGTCGTAAGGTTTGAGAAGTACGGCTTCGAGGGGGTGCATGTCAGCTTGCAAGCGGTCTTGACGCTCTATGCTCAGGTTTGTTTTTATCTTGTTGAATCACTCGGCAGCATGGTGCACCAGCTTGTACTAAGATACATGTAGGGTATCATGACCGGCGTCGTATTTGACTCAGGCGATGGTGTGACGCACATTATTCCGGTTGGAGACTTGACGCAAGATCGCTTTTCTTATGTCTTGGTCAGGTGTGGGAAGGGATGACACTCCCAAATTTGACGAGAAGAATCAACATGGCTGGTCGAAACATTACAGACTATCTCATCAAGCTTCTGCTTCATCGTGGGTATGTTTTCAATCGCACAGCAGATTTCGACACGGTGCGAATGAGTTCATCGCTGACTCAGTTTAAACTAAAGTTTCCTCAGGTTCGTCAAATCAAAGAGCAGCATGCATATGTTGCTTACGACACAGCAGTCGAGAAGAAACTTGCGGTGGCCCTGCGTGTCTCCTGTTCGCCTGACTCACTCACAATTCTACAGGAAGAAACTACTGTTTTGATGCGATCATACACCCTGCCAGATGGCAGAACGATCAATATCGGACAAGAACGCTTCCAATGTGCAGAGGTAAACCTTGGCATCGTAAATTATTCTTCTTGATTCTCTTTCAGGTCTTGTTCCAGCCATCATTGATTGAGAGCGACTCAAAGAGTGTGGCGGAGGTATGACCGGATATCCTACTACCAGCCTCTTTCCTACTACCCGCCTCTTCCATACCAAACCTCTCTTCCTTCTTCCTGCTCCCTTCTCCCTCTTTGAATCATCATGATCTTGGTCTCTTTCCACGGCAGGAATTGCTGGACTCGATTCAATCTGCAGACATGGATTTACGGCCAGACTTCTACAAGCATATCGTCCTCTCAGGAGGAACAACAATGCTTCCCGGTTGCTCAATGAATGTAAGAAGTTTCAAAAGCAATGACCAGAGAATGATAGGACTGCCCACAAGACTCGAGAAGGAGCTGCGAAGTTTGCACCAGAAACTTGTCAAAAGTGACGGTCCATCCAAGCTGAAAATTAGAATCGAAGACCCTCCACGGCGAAAGCACCTGGTACTCAAGTGATTCGGATCGAACGATTCTGATGAATGAAAGGTGTTTCATGGAGGATCGATCTTAGCCGAGATCATGCAAGACAAGAACGAGTTCTGGGCATCTAGAAAGGTATGCATGCAACGTGAACCAATGTCCATCTGACGCTAGAGCAGGAATACTTGGAGAAGGGCCCCTCCTACTTGTCAGAAAATGAAAATCTCTGGAAATTTTAAATTGAATGCATTGTTTCAAGTTTTCACACGATTTGAGTGCGGCGCCGCCGGGCCACTGGGCCAGTCGGGCTGCCGGGCCGGGCCCGGCGGCCCCGGCCGCACTGAGTGTCAGTCGTGTCACTACGCCGGTGGCCCGGTGACGGCGTCAGTACTGAATCCGATGATCACCGCCCGCCCCCGGGGCCCGGGCCGCGGGCGGTACGGTACAGTCCGGACTCCGCATGATGAAGAAAGTGCGGCCCGGCTACCGGCGGGTGCCAGGGCCCCCGGCGGCCGGTACTATGCCAGTCACCTCATTGAAGTTCCTTCGGCGGCGGCGGCGGCCCCAGCCGCCCGACATCGCTGGCCGGCGGGGCCGCCGCGGATGATGGCCCCGCGCGGGGGCCCTCATCATGCCGGGATCCCTGTCGGAGCACTGCGGTTAAGTGCCAACTTGAACTGAGCCCGGTAGTCACTGATGATCACCGTCACTGTGACCGTGACGGCAGTCACACATGGCATGATTGCCGGGCTGAGGCCCAAAGGCGCCGCACGACGGTGCACTCGGGGCTGCCCGGCGCGCCGCCGGAATCCGAGCCGAGGGAGGGGTTGCTACTACGGCAATTCTCAGTTGCTGCCGAGTCTTTCAAGGGCGAGTCTTCTCGCTATCATGATCATGGCCCGGGCCCCAGCCGGGCCGCGGCCGCGGCCAGGCCACCCGGTGACCGCAGCCTGGCAGCCTGAGGCGCGGCCGGCTGGCCCGGGCCAGTGTCACAGAGTCACTGTCACGCACGGTGCCAGTGCGGCTCGGAGGCTTGGCCGGCGCCGCGAGCCGGGCCCCCGGCCGCGGGGCCGGGCGGCCGGTCACCCCGGCCCCGGACCGGCGGTCAGGCTGCTACCGTCACGGTACTGAGTAGGGGGCCGCCGGGCCGCCGCAGTCAAGGCCGCGCATGCCTGGCGGGCAGTCAATCATAAGTTCAGCTAGCGCTTACTAGGCTACTCGGACGTCGGACAGGCTGAGCCTGTCGGCGTGACGCGCCGCGCGGCGTGACGGACCGTCTGAGCGGCCCGGCCAGCGTGACGGACTGAGGCCGGCCGACGTCCGACGCCGGTCACCGCGGGCCCGGCCCGGCCGACGGTCACCGGTCACGGTGGCCCGGCCTGAGCCTCCGAACCCTGAGTCGGAGCCCCCGGGCCGCCGCCAGCGGGCCGGCCGCCGCCCGGCCCCGCGGCGGTGGACTCCGGCTCCGAGGATCAAAAGGCGGGCTGCAGCTGAAATTTGAAAATATTTCGAGGTAATTTCAAATGTACACGGAGTCAGTTAGGGTAAGGTTTCGGAACCAGTTCGGAAATCTGGTTCGAAATCTTTTTAATCCAGTTCTGTAAAGGCAGGGAAATCATGGTACTAAATATTAAATATCGTCAATAAAATTAGTACCAAAACTTTAGATATTGTAAAGATTACTGGGTCACTGTACCGGGGATACCAACTTTTATATATATATTTTAGATTCAATGGTATGTCCGTGCACTCAATATTTTAAAGCCTACATGGTTTTTAAAATCGCCCAACCATGAGCAGAGGGAGCTTCATGGCAGCCATGCGAGACGCCAGCGATGGCACAGATGTGGAGGAATGAGGACGAGGATGGCACACCAACAAGCAGCTGAAGTTACCCTAGCGAAGATGAGCATGTGTTGTGGATCCAGGATCGACGTGCACTCAGTGTGACGAGGTTCAGTTCGTGAAGGCAACTTGCAGTTAGGTGAAGCGAGCAGTGGGTGGAGCGTTTGGATGCGGAGATCATCGCGACGAGACTGTTTTGAATCTTGTTGTTGATTTTAGAGCTTCTCTATTGAGTTCAAGGAAGGAAGGGAGATACACAGTTGAGTTTGGAGCAGTGGTATTTGAAAAGTTGTGCTGGGAAGTCAGAGAGAGGCCATATCCTGTCCAGGAGAAGAAAGATCTTTCTTGTCTTCTAGAAGCAGGCTGCAATCTGAAGGAGTAGCTCCTGAGATCTTTGAGCGGCACATCACTGTACAATACAAGCGCCCACGGGGGGGCAGGGGCACATGATGCCCACAGGGATTATCACCCAGGTGGATCGGGACGGAAATATCATCGATGCGGGGATCGACGATGTTATCATCGACGATGCCCGAGCGAGACATGAGAGTAGCCTGCAGCTGACGGGTGAGCTTCCAGTGGACTTGCGCCTCTCTGGGGGTTGTAACGTGCTTGCAGCTGCTGAGGGCGAATCGAAGCGACAGAGGAAGCGATGGTCTATGATGCGTTTCCTATGTCGATGCTTCTCACCTGTTGTCATCGAGGTTTGCATGCTCCCATTGTTCTGCATGTTCGTTTCTTGACGAGGAGCTTTCTCAGGCTCCGGATGGCGCATACAACCACTCTGCCGGACTGCAGAACGGGCACATGCAGTCTTCTCAGTACGATTACAGCATGCAAGACCCAAACATGGATGACGTTTCAAGGATGTACAATGACAGCTTTCTTCTTCCACCGAAGCTTGTTCCTTTCAAAATTACATTGATCTTAGATCTAGATGAGACATTAGTTCACAGCTCCTTCAAACCTGTCCCTGGGGCTGATTGGGTGGTCCCGGTTGAGATTGATGGCACGGTGCATCGTGTTTTTGTATGTAAGAGACCTGGTCTGGACAATTTTATGCGGAGGGTGAGCCTAGTCTTATCAGAAACCTCGAATGACATGGTCCTTCAGGTTGCCAAACTGTTTGAGGTTGTGGTGTTTACTGCAAGTCTGGACAAATATGCCAACCCAGTGTTGGACTTGCTGGAGAGAAGTGCGCCCAAGAGCGTTCATTTCCGATTGTTCCGAGAGCACTGTGTCTTCACCAACGGTGTTCTTGTGAAGGACTTGACGAGACTGGTCCGTCTGCTGCATTCGAATGTCTTTGCTCTGTGTTGATCCTGCCCAACAGGGAAGAGACCCACGGCAAGTCATTCTGGTGGACAACTCACCGTCTTCCTACATGCTTCAGCCTGAGAATGCGATCCCCATCAGCAGCTGGTTTCATCTTTCTTGCTCTCATGGAGATTCACTGAATTCTTGATCAGGTTTGACTCGCAGACCGATCAACAGCTTCCTCTCCTGATCCCGTGGCTTGAGAAACTGGCAGGAGAAGACGATGTGTTACCGACCCTGCAGCAGCTGCGTCAAGCGATCGACTCTTGCAATGGAAACTTGTTGTCCAACATTTCGGCTCAAGTTGTCTAGCTTTGAAGGCCAACTTGTGTTGGCTCGCCTGCATTTGCTGCCCAAATTTTATTTTTTCTCTCAGACTCGAAGACTTGACGCAAGGAGATGCCGTTCTTGCATGCGGTTGCTGTCTTTTGATGCGAGTGAGATCAACGGGGTTAACAAGCTAAAGATGAAAGTTTCCCCAGCCCAGATAGATTATTGGAGTACAATGAAAGCTCCATAGACACACTATTTTCAAGTGAATAAAATACTCTTTTGGTGTAAGAATCGAATCATTAAATTTGCTTCTCGTATCTACATGGAGGAATTGATAAATGTGAGATATTTCCTTGTGCTTGTCATACTCCACCCGACCATCATGAACAGAAGAATTTTCCTGTTACCTCAAAGCTCTCAAGACCGAACAACACCTGAGCTGTATGCCTTCATCCATGAATCATCGCCATTCCATCCATGCATTCTTGTCATTGCACAGAACAAGTTTTATTCCTGCGTATTTGTCAAATAAAACCAAAAGCATCATCATGAGTACTTGTTGCTGTTGTTGTTGTTGTTGTTGGCACTGCCGGTAGTCTGTCGGCCTGTATTTGTCCTTCACACAGAAATCAGCGAAACGAAACTCAGAACAAAATATCATCTCACATCCCCTGACCAGTTTGTTGGTGTCGTTGCTGTTGGGCCATCCGGTACTGTGCCATCTGCTCCTGCGAAACTCCACCGTTGTGTCCTGCTCGTTGTCTCGCTGCTGCAGAAACGGCTCCTCCTGCTGGTCTTGCCCCCGCCGTACCAACTCGCTGCTGCTGCTGTTGCTGCTGCTGCTGCTGCTGCTGCTGCTGCTGCTGCCTTTGCTCTTCCCTGTGTCGCTCCTCGTCGTACTCAGCCTGCAGTGATAGAGCGAAGGCAAGGTCGGCGTCCTCTTGCTCTGAGTGCTTGGGCACTTCTCTGCTGGGCAGCTGCACTTGATCAGTCATCGCCTTGGGAGAAACCTGCTGGACAATTGAGACAGGGGTGGAGGAGGCAACAGTTCTGACGTTCTCTTGTGGCTTGACGGCGTTCTCGACAGCCTCCATCACTTGCTCTGGCACGCTTGCGATCTGCGCAAGAGCCTAGAAAAGTGAACAAGTAAGGTGGAGCTGATGTTCAAACAGGTGCAACACTCTACATTTGAAACATGGTCCAGAGTAATCACTCCTTGCGGCGCTTCCTCTCTCCCTCGAGATCTGCCAGAGCTCTGAGGAGCGAATCCTTGGAAATTGCCGTCGTAGAAAATGCTGTCGCCCGAGACGTCAACGAGCTTCTCCCACACCTGAGCACGGCTGATGTTACCATAAGGGAAGTATCACTTCAACTTACAATCTTTTCTTCTTCGTAGAAGCCGACATCTGTTACCAGCAAATACAAGCCCCCGGACTTCTTGCACATCGTACAAAAATGGTTGTTGCGAAAGAAGACACAGAGTTCTCCCTCTTTGACAGTTGCATGAAGCTGCTCAATGCCGTAATAGGTTAGCTGGGATGCAGTCTCCTGTAAGAACGTCTGCACGACCTGTACTAGAATTGAGCAGGGAACCACTACAGAACAAAAAACAGAAGAAAGGTACCTGAGCTTCCTTCAATTTCTGCAAATATGCTGAATCATCCACATGGACATCTGGTTGAGATGGTTCCTCTTCAAGAGATTTCTGAGCTGGTTGCGGTTCTGAAGCAGCAGGAGAAACGTGTCGCGAGGTATGAGTTTGAAACCATGACACAACTGAGGGCAACGATCTCCACTTCTTGAAATCTTCATCATTCTGATTAATCTGACTTGTCAAGGGTGCGTTCTCATTCTCAGGGACCGCACCCGCCATGTTGTCGGGCGGCGCAGCATTTGAAGTTGAGGTGTCCCCTGGGTCCGGTTGCTTCTCAGGAATCGATGGACGGTGGTTGGAGTCAGCATCTACAAGGAGACAGAGCAGCTGGTTGTATGACATGTCCCGAATCACTCCCATAGTCTTCACGTCCTGTGGGTCCACCAGCCAACCATGGAACAGGTTGATGCCAAGCATGTCCAACACTGAGAGCTCGTCCGTGTATTCGAAGTCAGTCACTTTCTGGAATCGTACGTTCACATCCAGTCCTCGCCCAAGCTTTGGGAGAGTGGACAGGGCATCGTCAATCTGCTGCTGTTGGTTCGCCTGCATCTCTGGGTTGTGATGCGGAGGGTTGAACTGGACCAAGTAGTCCCCAACAAGGTGAATCAGCTGCCTGAAGTCCATGTATGCCAGATCTGAATGTATCTGTATCTTGGACTGAAGGAGAAGTACATTGCCTTAGAAAAAATGCATTCAGTCAATAACCTACTTGTTTGCACCGCAAGGCAAAAACTCACTGATGGCAAGGAGAGGACAGGGCCCGTTGTTGTTCTGCATCAGTATGGGGACTTTCTTATTCTGATAGTCAACAACTTTGATACGGAAAATATCATTGTTGAGCTGGCTCATATTTTTCGAGTCCTTATTTGCAAACAAGCCTTCTTTCTACTCTCAGAGGAAACTGCTTGACGTGAGCAATTTACAGTGCCAGGTCCCAGGAGTCATAAAAAGTCCTCTGCCTGCAGAAGTGAAAATCAATCAGCAAAACTCAGTTTGGCGAGGAGAATATCCCTGGAGTACTCCTTTCCTATCGTCTCATTGCGTCTCTCACTCTCTCACCCTCCTTCAAGTCCCCACCATCCCACCATCCTGCCTCCTGCACCACCATCCCATCGTAACGAAAAAGTTCATACCACCCTGTTATTACGGTCATCCACCCCTTGGAACTCACAAATTGGACCCCACCCCATGACCTTCGAGCAATTGAAAGTTGGTTGTCGTGGACCCCCCAAATAGACATCATCCACCCACCCCACAGTATTGAAGCCCCACCCTACCTATAAAATCTACCCTTCCACTGCATCGAATTTTCAATTTCGCTGCAGCAATTTCTTGAAATAGTACTCTAAACTTTCAACTTTGAAAAAGACTTTTTACGAATTTAGCTCATAAATTCAAATTTGAGGGGAACATTTACTCTGAAGGCAATTGAATTCTGAAGAATTTCATCACAAGGCGGCTACAGGGTCGCCGGCCTGCGGCCCGCCGGCAGTCTTTTAAAAACTATTTTTATATTACTACAATTTTATAAGGTAGGACGAGATCTCCATACAGTTAAGTTAGGAAATACAGTAGTGTATAAAATAGTTTATACAAATTCTTTCTAGATCCTATCTTTGTCAGAAATTCATATCGTACAAATATAAAATACTTTTTGGTAATGGAATTCGCGTGCAGGGGGTCAAAAAGCTTGAGAGCGGGAAATGCCAAGAAGGGCGAAAGGAGAGCACCGGTGGTGAACTATCCCGAACACTTTGAATGGTGGGGTACTTTTTCCACCCGTGTCTTTGTATGAGAATGAGGCTGATAAGATAGGGTACCTTGGTCCCTGGAGGGGGTCCAATAGTTCAGCGGAGGGGTGGGTGCTGGTAAACATGCCGCGGTCGCGGTCGCCAGAAAGGAGGCGATCTCGGTCGAGGGACCGAGGGGACCGAGGGGACCGAGGGGACCGAGGGGACCGAGGGGACCGAGGGGACCGAGATCGGAGGAGGGACAGGTCAAGGGACAGGTCAAGAGAAAGAGACAGGTCAAGACCCCGCGGTCCACCAAGGAGGACGGAGCACGAGAAGATTTCTCTGCTGGTAAGTTGGGGATGTCTTCGTTCTGGGGAGAGTGAGTAGGGATCATGTGTTGAAAGTAGAGGTCGATTAAACCAAAGTACTTGAAGCATGAGCAGAATTCTCAATGATGAATAGAGGAAGTGCAACTGCGGCGGTATTTTTCTAAAGGTTGTGATTGGTTCAGGTCCGTAACATTGGGGATCGAACGGATGGTCAAGATCTTCGAGAGCTTTTTGGACGATATGGTACCGTCAAGGATGTATACATTCCGATCGACTACTACACCAAGTTAGTCCTTCGCCCTCCTTTGTGATTGTGTTGCTCGTTGTGAGAAAACCACCGAGTTCCATGTTCCAAGGCATGATTGTTGCATTTGCCTCCAAGATGTTGCAAGTGAAGTTCGAGATCAACATTGAGGATGAAGATTTCTCGGAAGAAGTTCAAGAGTGATGTAGAATTCAAGACTAGTTCCAAGATAGGCTCATCCGACTTCAAGTTTACTGAAGATGGAATGTGCGAAGATTGCAAGTTGAGACAAGAATATTGAAGTTCGATGCGTGAGATACAAGGATTTAAGAAGAAAGTTGTTCTAGCCGCAAGACACAAGATATTTTTCAAAGAAGGATGGAGTCACGAAGGAAAAGCTCTTGCCATGTGAAGTTGTCATTTGTTCAAACGATGAAAAGGCTTCGAAGGAAGCACCTAGAGTCTTTGCCATGTTGATTATATAATTGCGTTCCATGTATGTTATGACTCACATGTCTTCATCAGGCGCCCAAAGCCCTTTGCTTTTGTCGAGTTCATCAATTACGAAGAAGCTCGTGATGCCAAGGAGGACATGGACAGGAGGGAATTTCAAGGACGTGTGATCGATGTGGTGTTCGCGCAGCAGAGAAGTATACCGATCCTCTGCATCGAGTAGCCTTTGCTGATTTCTTCTCTCAGGAAAGACGCCAGACCAGATGCGGACTCGTGAAGGAACGAGCAGCCGAGGTGGAAGATACTCTCGCTCCCCTCGACGTGGTCACTCCCCTCGCCGGGATCGGTCGAGATCGCCTCGTCGTGATCGTTCTAGATCTCCTCGGAAGGATTCTCCGCGAGCACGACGCGACTCACCAAGAGAATCGCCACGGAAGGAGGAGCCACGGGACGGGGAGGAAGAAAGGCCGTCCTCTCCTCAGCGTGCTGAAGAAGCACCTATCGAGGGTACTGAAGAACAGCCTGAGGCGTAAAAAGATTGTCCATGCAATCTGGAAACCGGGAGATCAGGAACTCGTCATGAGGTTCCTCAATGAATGTGAAGTGCTTGTTTGCGAGGTCTGCACACACACCTTCAGCTGCAGGAGCACACATCACACATTCATATTTACAACAAGATACATAACTTCCTATTTTCATCGAGGACTCCTCTCCTCAATATATTCTCTATCAATCGAGTTCCCCATTGTTGGACCGGGATCAGGGCTTCTTCCGTCCCTATCTTGTAACGAGTAAACCGACATCCTTCGGTAGTCCCCGGTCTTCCCGTTGAGCAAGCCGTCAGTCTGATATTCTCGTTTCAACACATTGTTGGTTTTTGCCTTCAAATCCTTCACAGAGTCTGCGATCATAGAGACTTGATGTATCACATTCTCAAATTCTTGCCAACTCCATTCAACTATCTGATTCATTTTCTCCTGTTCAGCATTTTCTTCTGCTATTTCTTTGGCTGCGATCAACTCGTCATCATTTTCGCTGTCACTTGAAAACTTGAAACTTGGTATGAACATTAACAGAATCTGAAGCCATCTCAAGAGAACAATTCTAGCATGCTTGCGGATCTCTGAGGAGATGTAGTCTTCATACTTCTTGTTTTTCATTTCATAGTAAGATTGCATCAGTGTGACGACGAACATGTTGATTAAGATGATGGCGTATGTGACCTGAAACGAGATAAACAGTACACTGGCCAGAAATTGATCAAAGGATATCACGTTTCGATAGGAAATAACGTTGAAAGTCCACGTAACAAGAGTGGAGAGAGCTTGATTGAAACTTTCAAAGCCATCAACCTCCGGGCCAAACGCAAGATAAAATGCTTGTGCATACGCAAGAATGATGATAAGGAGAATGAAAAACCAGGGAATGCATTGTTGCCCACACTTCCAAAGAATATGAATGATGAGCTCTGTTGATCGACTTATGTACTTGGGGAATTCAAGTAGCTTCAACCAGCCAAAGAGTGATATGAATGCAAGTAGACATTGTGCCTGATTGTAGAGGAAGCCGACATACTCAAAGTCATTCACGTCAAGATTGTCCAAGGACGTAAAGACTTCGTTGAGGGAAAGCATTCCAGGAGTTTGTTCTAGATTAACTTTAGTGGCCAACCAAGCGAAGTAAAATGCATAGATTACTATGTTGAAGAAGTGATAGTAATTGCTGTAGTGGATCTCAATACCTACCTTTCGCAAGGTGTTCAGTTCAAGTAGGAGGTGCATCATCGCTAAAGCAAAGAATCCATATTCCATATAGTATAGAATGACCTCTACTCGTTGACCTGACACATATGCTGCCTTGAAAACCCTGAAAGAATAAGAAGGACGAACATCACCATACGGCATGAATTCAAAGAATATCCTAGTAGAAAGATAGAAACTGAAGACGCTGTTGAAGGATACTATGTCAATGAATACTGCACGAGTTCCTTGGTCTACCCAATAGATTCTCTTGAGGTATTCAATCATGCTTGTAACTTCTTCTGGCTTTGTCAACAAGGGAATGTCAATCACATAACCACCGCCGGGATAGATCATAGTCGCGTTGTACCCTCCAAATGGAAACGTTTTCAGCTGACTCCCTGTTTGATACTGCAGCATCGAACCAGCCGGCCATCCACTCCGGGGAGCTTTGCTCTCAAACTGAGCCTTGTAAGCAGGCCAACAGCCGTCGAGCTCGCTAGACATGAATTTGTTGTTCTGGCATGTTATTGGACTTTGCTTGTCGACGTGCAGTTGCCTTATCCGGACTGGCTGGATCAGTGGGTCTTGACCGTGCACGTATAAGATGCCTGACTTAGCATCTGAAGCATCGCTGACCACCATAGTCTTTGGATCATACTTGCAGGCAAACAACAAGTTCATCAATCCTGCAGAGAAGAAGTTCCAGAAATCGTCAACGTCAACGATTTCCTCAAAAGTCTTGGTTTTATCAAATGCATCAAAATGAATAGAAAAAATGGATTTCTGTGCGCTTTGAAGTAGCATGCTACCATTGCTGTAGTCGTACTTAATGAAAGTAACCACAGTAAACGCCACAAGGAAGAGAACGTAAGCTCGAAACTCCAAGTACTTCGTCCTTCCATACCGTTTGATAGCCATCGGGAGATTGGTCTTCGCATCAATACTAAGCCCTGCGTTGATAGCTATTCTACTTGCCTCATTGTTGGCAACATCATTCAAACCATCAGTCAAGATGGTGAATGTTTTCTCTTGTACTTGTGTCCTCCTGTTTTCAAGCACTTCCCAAGCCAATTCACAATCATAGACTTTCCCCACCAACCTCTCGTTTGGGATAGTGCCGTGGTCCGTAACAAATGATTCATCGAAAACCTTCCTACTTGGAAATTGTTTCAAGCTCATTTTCAATACAAAACACCAACAGTCTTCACAGCCTTGCCATTTCTCGTCACCTGCGGGATCTGTCAGATTTGATTTTTGAGTCTGGTGTCTCTGTTCGAAGGAGAATCCTCACTCGAAGTGATCCCCTCTTTCCCTCTCCCCTAGGTCTCTCCGTTCATCCATCCATCCATCAGAGTCCATCCATCGGGCGGCCCATTCCTCCCTCCCTCCCTCCCTCCCTCCCTCCCTCCCTCCCTCTGCTTCTCTCCTTCTCTCCTTCTCTCCTTCTCTCCTCAGTTCTCTCTCCCTTCCTCTCCCCCTCTCCACCCACTCCTTCTCTCCCTCCCTCCCTCCCTCCCTCCCTCTGCTTCTCTGCTTCTCTGCTTCTCTGCTTCTCTGCTTCTCTGCTTCTGAGTCTCCTCAGTTCTCACTCCCTCTCCCTCTCCCTCGAGTCTCTCCAGCAGGCTCATGCCATGCTGCTCGTCTCAACTTCAAGGCAACTTGCCGCACTGATGAGAAGGGCCGGCAGTTGTGTTCAGCACTAAAATCATAAAATATGGTCAGTACCAAGATTTTATATAATTTGTACGGCTACTTGTTGTATATAAATTTGTACCCGCAGTGAAAATACAGTTTTAAAAATGAAACATGATTACCTAATCGGATTTTGTCTGGCAAGACTCCTCAATGACCACCCCTTTCTTGAGATCAGTACCGGTGCAAAAGTAATGCATTTTGACCTATAAAGTACCCCTACTGGATAACCCCACCAAGATCCCAAGTCTACTACCCCTCTTGTCCTGTCCCCTCCGTCTTGTCCACGAGCCGACGCCAATGCAGTGAGCAGCAGGTAAGGACGAGGAGGACGAGGAGGACGAGGACGAGGAGGACGAGGACGAGGAAGAGGAGGAACAGGGAAGGCCGGGGAGGATCGGATGGCAGAGAGAGAATGTTTGTAGATCTCTTCCTGCTCAAAGAACATGTGACTTTACCGAACTTATCGCCTTATTGCAGAGCAGTCTGTAACGTCTCTTGCATCCAGCTCACCCGGAAGATCAGGGATTGCTGGTCATTCAAGAATGCTGGCCTATCAATCGTTTACCCTCTTGGCTTGTTTGATTTGCCTGCCCTTCGTTTCCTCATTATACGAAGATCAGGTATGATATTTCACCAATTTACTGGGATGACTGGACTGACTATGCAATTCCAGGCGGGGTTGAACGATTTCCATGTACAAAATATCGGAAAACCCACATCACTGTTGTTTCACCCTGATCCGCACAAACGCAGGCTATTCTTTGCAACTGTAAGTGCTGATTCTTTGTTTAGTCTGGTCATCTGAATTTTAATGCACCACAGGATCTCAACATCATCGGTGCGTTGGACAGCAAGCATGGCACGATCCTGTGGAGACACAGTCTTGGAAATGAAGAAATCAATGCGATCGAATACAGTGGCAGATTCTTGGTAATATTAAGCCAGGCGCTTTGAACTTGGTTTCTCCTAATGAAGTTGCTTTCTGCTAGGCTTCGTTGAGTGGGAGAGGAAAGATTGTCAGAGTATGGAATGCAGCTGATGGTGTCTTGATTTGGGATCAGCCTACCAACTCAGAGGCTGACGACAGCCGACGAGACTTGAAGTTTTCCATCAGATTCGCCGACGTGAATGGCGATGACGTGGAGGATGTTATCGTGGCTACTGGGAACATGGTGCTAGTATTCTCAACATCGAACGGAAGAAAAATGTGATACATTTGAAACATATTACGTCGAGGTTGTTGACTTGTGTTGCCTCAAGGTGGGAGTGGAAGTCTAGGAAGACCAACATCAAGGACGCGGAGATTCTGTTCGCGGATGCCAAGAATGTCCAGGTGGTTGCGGTCGATTCGAACAAGGTTGATCGAGATCCCATGGTTGCCAAGATAAATTCAAAAGATGGCTCCACTATCGCAGACTTTGGCAAGGCCATTGAGGGAGCGTCCAAGTGCGATAGTGTCTCTTCCAACTACGGGGGGGTCCTGGCATGTCTTCAAGCGTCTTCAAGTTCTGTCCATTTTTTCAAGGCCGAAACAGGAAAGCGATGGACAAGCTCGGTCGCATCGCAAGCGAGCAAGGAAGCGGTTTCCGTTGAGCTGCTGAAGAGTGATGAGATGATGATTGTGCGCTATGTGAATCAAGCAGCCATAGTTGCAAGTCTAGATGAAGGGACAGCGAAGGTTTTGCACACATTCGAAGGTCAACCGGGCACGCTGATCTCGTATGGAAGCGACAAGAATGGAGACGTTCTGGTTGCACAAGCTCAACCCACTAGCAAGGGGTTGGTGCTGAAGAGCTTTCATTTGAAGACCAAGGAATTGGTGACGAATGAGATTGCCTCGTCGATCTGGTCCAAGGAGGAGAATGGCAGTATCGAGATGATGGCCGTCAATCCATATGTTCGTAAGGATGGTTCTGGAGGCCTGAGACTTCTTCTGCTGTCGGAGAACTACGCCTTGACCCTGTTCCAGCAAGGATCCGTCCTGTGGGAGCGGCACGAGGCTCTTGCATACATTACAGAAGCGGAGCTTGTCGATCTGCCTTTGCCTGCGCTTTCGCACAATGAGTTGCTTGATGAGAATGTCATCAACTCACTGAATCCAATCTCTCGATTAGTCCGCAGATGCATCGCTGACATGACCGATCTCATTGACTTCCTCATGAAATCATCCCAGGTAAACCCGTGTTCCGTCCTTGTGTGGCTTCCTGACAACCCTCCGAAAGTTGCAGACCGGGGCGAGCACGAGGCAAAGAGCTGCGTGGGATGAAGTTGGCGTGAGCTTGAAGCATGACATGCACGGGGATCGCTTCGGCTTCAATAAGATTCTTGTCTTCGTCACCTCCCCTGGTATGGTGTTTGGCATGCACTCTCAGACAGGCAACATCGTGTGGAAGAAATTTTACGGCAATGACGCAATCTTGGAGCGCTTTTTCTTGACGAAGGCAACTTCACCTGATGGCCAGCTGGAGTGCCTCGTGCTGGGGCGATCAAAGCAGAACTCAGGGCACACGTTCGTCGCCTGGATGCAGCCACTGACAGGAGCTGAGACTTCGAGGAAGGTAATGATCTTATATCCCTGTTGTGCTGGTCAGCTGGGAGTGAGGTGAACGTTGCAGGTGCTGCCTGTCAAAGTGATCCAGGCGTCCCTTGTGCCACTCCTGACGCAGAAGCACTCGTACATGGTAATGATGATGGACAGCGCGCACAAGGTCCACCTGCTCCCCGACACGCCCAAGACCCGTGAAGCCTTCCGGAAGCGAGCTTTGCACGTCGTCTTCTACCTGGTGGACAAGGAGAGGTCGGCGATCGACGGGTTTGGCATGCGCGAGGTCGGCGATGAGATGAGAGGAGAAGTCATCTGGACCGTGGCGTTTCCCAAGGGGGAGAAACTGCTCACGATCTCGGCTCAGCGGATGAACGAGGCCATCAGGTCTGCGGGAAGAGTCCTTGGAAACCGCGCGGTCCTCCTGAAGTACCTTAACAAGAATCTCCTTGCCGTTGCTACCGCGACGCAGGAGAGGAACGAGAGGATTGGGCAAGCAGATCCTGTTGTACGAGTGTACCTCATCGACACCGTGATCGGCGCCATCGTTCACACGGCATCGCACAAGGATGCTACTGGACCTGTTGAGATCGTTCAGTCGGAGAATGTTGTCATATACACGTGAGTATCTCCTCCTCTTTCCCCCCTCCTCTACCTTTCTCACATGTCGCGATGCCTTGACTTCCTTGTTCCCTATTGTTGCCATCCTATCTCTGTCATTGTGAACTAGTGGCCGACAACATGGCAGGTTGTGGAACAACAAGAAGCAACGCAACGAGATTGCTGTCTTGGAGCTGTATGAGAACACCAAGCACGAGATCATGACAGCCGGAGAGATGATGATGTACAACGACAGCAAGACGACCTACACCAGCCATGCTCTCGACAAGCCGCGCGTGCTGTCTCAGACTTACATCACCCACACGGCGTTCAAGACCATGGCGGTCGCCCATACCATGCACGGCATCACCACCAAGAACGTCATAGCCGCGCTTGCTTCGGATCAAATCTTCAGCATCGACAAAAAGCTCTTGGACCCTCGCAGGCCCATCGGAAAGCCTTCGCCCGACGACATGGAGGAAGGGCTCATGCCCTACAGCCCCTTCCTCCCTGTGATGCCGACCGCCGTCCTCTCCTACAACCGCACCATCCTGCAGCTGAGGAAGATTGTTGTGGCACCAGCGCGTATCGAGTCGACCTGCCTGATGGTGGCGGTTGGAGCAGACGTTTTCTTCTCGCGGGTGACGCCAGCCAAGGCCTTCGACTGCCTTGGAGACGACTTCAACTACACCTCCCTCGTGCTCTCCACCTTGGCGCTCATGATCTTGTCATGGGTTGTGAGCTGGTGCCTTGCCTTGCTGTGCTGCTGCCAGTTGCTGACTCCTTTGCAGGTTCCAGGCCAAGCGTGAGCTTTCACAAGCATGGAAGTGAAGATATTGAAAAGGAGAGAGAGGAGGCGGAGGAGAGCGGGATCGAGGAAAGAAAGAACGAGGAGCGATATGGAAGAACAAGGGGAGGAGATAGGAGAATTGAAGTCTCATATGCTAGAATACACGTGAAAAGGCAATAGCACATGCGCTGCAAACTGCAAGAAATCCGCATGACGGCGGGGAGAAAGAGGAGAAGGTGTGGAGGAGTTGAGTACGCAGATTCGAGATCCCTCCCTCCTTAACCCTCTGCTTTAGAAAAGCCACTCAAAGTCTCAGATTGTTCTTCGCTTCATCTCAGTCACAGAAGCGAGTTTTTCTTCTCATGTTAAAATACACGTGAGTGCCGCTCGGCTCCTTCACGCTCGCCTACTTCATATGCGCGCTGAGAACTCAAACCGGAAGCGAAAGTCGCCATGGACTACACTGAGCGACCGGCCCGCGAGGAAGGCAACGGGGTCACCCCCCGTCCAAGGAGGAGCGGCGCTCTCGTCCTTGACCCGAAAGAGCTCGTGCGAGTGAACTTTCTTCACCTTGGCCCTGCTCGCTTCACCTTCGGGCAGGCTAGGGGAGGCAGGAGCAGCAGGTTCTGTCTTCTTCCTCTTGCCTGCCCCCCTGCTCTGCCCTCCATCGTTCTTCCTCTTCCTCGTGCTCCCCTTCATCCAGTCCTCTGCGGTATCAGCCTCCATCAGCTTCCTCTCGAACATCTTGTCCGACATGTTGGACCAGTCGAACTTGTTCGTCCGGTCTACCTCCTTGCTCACCCTCTGTCCCCTCCCATACCCGGCGCTCTCCCTGTACATATCCTCCGCGTCCAGCTTGACGAGCCTGAGCTGCGATCGAGGGAAGCTGAGCTCCTCGCCGTTGACAGAGACGATGAAGGTGTTGGGGTTCGACACAGTGGTTACGATGCCTGTCTGTGTCTCGAGGGAGGTGGAGGATGTGGAATCAGCGAGGATGATGACTTTGTCGTCGATGAAGATGGGCTCTCCCAGCAGCCATTGCGGGATTTCATCGTCCGTCATGAGGCGTGGGAGCGGCTTCTTGCCCGTCCTCGCGTACTCTTCCTCCTGTCGAGCCTTCTCCTTCATGTCCATCTCGTTGAACAGGTCGATCTCCTCTTGCGATCGCGCAATGAGCTCGTTCACCTCCTCGTCCGTGTGCACCTGCTCCTTCGCCTGCTCCATCTTGCTCTCGAACTCCTTCGCCAGCTTCTGCTTCAGTAACTCGTGCGTGTCCTCCACGTCGGTCCGCAGGTTGAACCTCCCGGTCTCGATCGCCAGGTCCTCGTTCGCCAGCCTCGTCTGCGCCCTCTTGTTTACCTTCTCCTCCACTGTGTTGGGGGTGATGAGTCGCAGGACGAGGCACTGCTTCGTCTGCCCCAGTCTGTGCACGCGGGCCTTTGCCTGCTCGTCCATCATCGGGTTCCAGTCGCTATCGTAGATGATGACCGTGTCAGCTGTCTGGAGGGGTGGTCAAGGGGGAATAGGACCGGTGTTGCATGCTCACCTGCAGGTTGATCCCCTGGCCTCCTGCCCGCGTCGAGAGCATGAAGATGAAGTATTCGGAGTCTTCGGCATTCCACAGCTTCATCATGTTGATCCTGTCTTCGGAGGAGCTCTCTCCGGACAAGACAAGATGCTTGTATCTTTTCATCTCGCAATACCTGCGACACAATCATCATGGGATGAAAGTAACGAGGACAGATATGAGAAGGAATGGTGATGAGAAGAGGAGCGAAGAGAAGATCGGAGGGGGGAGGCAGAGGTGATCGAGTCATCGGCATGATGATAACGAGAAGGAGGAAGAGGAGGAGGAGGAGGAGGAGGAGGAGTATGAACGAGGGGAGGAGAACAAGAATTACCCCTGGAGGATGTGTAGTAACTTGACCATCTGGCTGTAGATGAGCACGCGATGATCCGCCGCTTGCAGCTTAGGCAGGATGCGGTCGAGGAGCTCAAGTTTCCCGCAGGAGCGAATGAGAAACTCGTTGCCGAGGAAGTACTCGTCGAAGAGGAAGGGATGGTTGCAAACCTTGCGGAGCTGGGCGACTCGATTGTTCATCTTCTTCTGCTTCGCGTTGCCGTACGTGTCTTGTGTCATGAGGACGTGATTCTCCGTCTGCAGATCGACACGCCCGCGGTCAGTAAGTGAACGCTCGTTGGCGCGGGGAGACGGGGAGGGACAAGATGAAAGCAGCAAGGAGAGAGAATGAAAAATGCAGAGAGAAGAAGGGAGGAGCGAGGAGGGAGGAGGGAGGAGGGAGGAGGGAGGAGGGAGGAGCGAGGAGGGAGGTAGTCTACAATGAGGAGAGAGGGTGAGACAGAAGGTGGGCATGCAGACGGCAGCAGAACGGCGCAGGGGGTTGAGCTGGTCGACCTGGAGGTAGAGAACTTTCTGCAACGAGGAGAACTCGCACTTGAGGATGTTCTCGCGGGTCTCCGGGAGCTGCATGATGTCTTTGAGATCAGCTTTCAGCCTCCTCGTCATGAAAGGGCGCAAGATGGCGTGAAGGCACTTGATCAGAAACTCCTTCTCCTCGTCGTCCACCTGAGGGGATGGGCGTCAGTCTGGGAGGTCAGCGAGAACTTCTGGGTGCTCACGTCAACTTCGTCGTCTCCCGTCCTGAAAGGTTTCGAGAACCATTCTTGAAAGTCCTCGTTGGTGTCGAAGACCTGGAGATTCGGGAAGGGGGGAAAGCAGCGCAACGCACGGGAGAAAGGGGGGAACGAAGGAGATGCGAGGAGGAGGGGAGAGAGACGACGGTAGGAGGGGCAGACAAGACAGAAGAATGTCATTCGCTGATGATCCTCTCCTCACTTCTGACCTCGGGCAACAGAAAGTTGAGAAGAGACCAGAGTTCATGGATCTCATTCTGCAGGAGCAAACACGAGTCAACGGCCGGGATATGACCACGAGGAAGCGAGAGAGCAGAAAGAGCAAAGATCAACAATGGAAGGGAGCTGGAAGAGAGGAGAAAAAGAGAGGAGGAGGAGAGAGGAGGAGGAGAGGAGGAGGAGAGACGAGGAGGAGAGGGGAGAGAGGACGGGAGGAGGGGAGGGGAAGTGAGCTAAGGTCAGAAGACGAGCCTGCAGCGGGGTCCCCGATAGGATCAGTCGATGACTGGCCCTGTAGCCATTGCGTCCGGTCAAGCACGAGAAGAGCTTGCTCTCCCTATTCTTCAGTCGATGTCCCTCGTCGACCACCAGGTAGGCCCACTGAACCGCCTTGAGCCTCTTGGAGTCCACCTTGTCCATCACAAGCTCGTACTGCAGCCTCCATCAGCTTCCTCCTCCCTCCTCCTTCATCCGGCGACTGTGTACCTGCACTATGAGGACGTTGAAGTTCCCAGTCTTGATCTGAGTGTTGAAGAGCTCCTTCCTCTCCGCCGGCGTCCCCTTGTAGACGATCGCGTTCACCTGAGCACGGGGACAGGGTCAGCAGCTGTTTCCCAGCATCGGGTCAGACCGTTGGGGCCCATCGCTCGAATTCATTTTGCCAGTTGGACAGGGTGGAGAGGGGAGCGATAACCATGAAGGGACCATATTGATGTTTCTTCTCGATGAGGTGAGTTATCATTCCGATCACCTGCAACATGTCACCCGACAGCGTTTGCAGACTTGCAAGCCTCGATCATGAAGGCCATGGAGAACACGTGCAGTCACGGAAGAGATGAGGAAGGGAGATCACCTGCACTGTCTTGCCCAAACCCATCTCATCCGCAAGAATCCCGCTCAAATTGTTGTTATACAGATTTACCAACCAATTCACCCCTTCGATCTGATACGCTTTCAGCTTCAAGCTCTCATCTCCCATGATAGTAGCCTGCAGAAAACTTCAGCAGACATGGAGGCAAAGCAAGAAAGCATGTCATGTATCACTTGCTCTTCGATCACTTCATTGACCGGCATGTTGAACATGTAGGTCGTCAATGCAGATCTCTCCATCCCATCCATGTTCATTCCAACCTGACAAGTGGCATGAGACAGATCGACTTGCAAGCTCATCATACGCTCTCTGCAACTGCCGCTGTCTGTTTGTTGATGTTTGCCCCTAGCTTGATCATGTAATCATCCATTTTTTGCAGGACTTCCTTCATCCTCTCATTCTTGGAGTCTTGGATGTGTTTGCGATACTCCGCGATGTTGTCTGCCTGCAAGACTTGTACATCAAGAGCAGCGCAGAGCAGATGAGTTGCGAAACCTTGAGCGCCGCCATCCTCTCCCTCTTCTCCTTCTCAGCTTGCCGCTGCTTCTCTCTCTCCCTCTCTCGCACTTTGCGGACGATCTCTTTGGTGAGCTTCCGCATGAGATCTCGCTGTTCCTTGAAGTGCTGTCGGAAAGCAGCATGCGCCTCCATCACGCCCTCAAGAAACTTCGTCTGCTTCACTGCAACCTTCTTCAGATGCTCCACTTGGCTGATCTTAATCCAATCCTCCCGCGTCTCGTACTCGAACGACCTGCCGTCCGTCGCGCAGGGTCGCTGCATGAAAGGGAGGACGTCGACTCCAGGGAGCCCTGAGAGCGGGTGCTCATCCACGACGTGCTGCCGAAGGCGTCTCTGTATGCAGTGCAACCTCAAAGTCGCCAGCTCGGTCTTGTTGCGAATGTCCTGCAGGCTCATGTTGGGAGGAGGCTTCTTAGAAGCCTGCAGCTCTTCCTCAAGGACTCTCCTCCTCTCCCGCATCCTTGCTTCTATCGCTCGCCATCTCGACGAGGCCCCTGCTTCCAGCTCTTGGAAGAACGTCAAGGGAAGGGACCAGAACTGCGGGTGTTGGGCCTTGCGTCTCCAGTCCGACCTGCACGCGACCGTTTACAAGGGGAGGAGGAGAGCATGGAAGAGGACGTACCCCTGTCTCTCTAGGTCCATGGCGGGGTGGGAAGCGGTGCTGCAGTCTTCAACGGTGCCTCCCGCGCTCTTCATCAAGGACACGGAGGGAGAAACGTCAGATTGGAGCAGCTTCACGATCTTCAACTGAGCTTGAAGCCGCTGCATGTTCAGCTCGCTCCATCCTGCCGACATCTCTGCCATGGACCGCCTGCTCTCGCCGTCCTCTCCTCTCACATCTTCGAGCCCTACCGCGCCATGCAGGTTTGACTCAACAGGGTTTTTTATATTTGGATCGCACAAAAAATTTGAAGCCGGTAGGGAGGAGAGGGGGGAGGGAGAGGGGGGAGGAGAGGGGGGAGGCGAAGGGGACGAGGGAGGGGGAGGGGGACGAAGGGGACATGCAGCGGCTTCAAGCTCACGAAGGGGACGAGGGAGGGGAGGGAGGCGAAGGGGACGAGGGAGGGGAGGGAGTGAAGGGGGTACGAGAGGGTAGAGAAACGAAGAGCGAGGCGAGAAGAGATGAACTTGTAGGAGAGTGGAGACTCGGGATGAAGTGAAGACTTTTCAAACGGAAGCTAACTCAGGAATGAATAAAGAATATGGTTGCGGTCGTAGAGGAGCAGGAGCTGAGCATGAACAAGCTCGATGTTGCATGCTGCCCCTAGTTCTTCGACTTCTCCCCCGGGATCGAGTCGCCGCTGCAGGTCCTGGCCCCCACAAGTTCATCAGAATGACCAGCCCACAACAAGCATCTTCCTACCTGGCGAACCCTCCTTGCACCTTGCGGTTGTTCCAGTTCAGAGTCTCCATGACACCGTTGAACCAGTCGTCCTCTCCGCCACTCCGAGCAACGAGAGGAAGCGGCCACTTGGACGTGATCACTGTGACCGACCAGCCCTGTGCATGCAGATGTGACTTGTACATGAGAGTGAGGGAGGGAGGGAGACGGGGAGAGGAACGAGTGCTGGCGACAAGTTGGAGCAGGAGAGGAGGATGGGAGAGAGGATCAACCTTGCTCAGCGACATCGCGTTCCTTCCATCGAAGGAGCACCACGCTGAGACCGAGGAGTCCACGGGGACCTACTCACGTCTGAGCACCTTCTCTACCTCCCGGGCAGCAGACCTGGAGCCTTAACGTGACGCTGTCGGGGAACACAATCGGCCGAAAGGAGAGGACCGAGGCGCAGATAGGAGTGAGGAGCATGCCGGGAACGTCCTGCCCTTCCTCGTCAGCTTCGTCTCTAGCTCCTCCTCATCCTCCTACCGGGTGGACCATCGAGCCTCCAGCAGCCAGCGAGTACGCTGTCGAGCCTGTCGGAGTAGCGACGATGATGCCGTCTCCTTGCGATGCACAGACGAATCCTGAGGGGGCAGATGAATCGAGGGGAAGGCGGGGGAGGCGGAAGCGATCCGGGCTTACGGTCGTCACAGAAGCACTCGATGTTGGTCAGGTAGGGAGAGGGCCCTCGGTCCACGCTGACCTGAACCCAACGATCATCCTGGGATGTATGGAGATGTCCTCCGCGACCTCGTTCAATGTGATGAAGTCCGCGATCTTCCTTCTCATGTCATTGTGAACCGTACACCACAGACGCGTCCGGATTTCGACCTTGGCATGAGAAAGTCAGTCGGAGAGGACACACAGCCATTGTCAGCCGCACTTTCATCTCATTGCGCATCACTCTTGTAATGACCTGCAACGTTGAGAAACAACGTGAGGGTGTCTAACAAATGCACGATATGCACAAACATCGGGTTCCTTCAACAGGACAAGAGATCAGGAGAATAGATGAGAATACCTTCTTGTAATCAGAGAAATCAAAAGGAGTCAGAAACCCCAGGCTCCCCATTGCTAAATAATATTCAGATCACCCTGCTTTGAACATCAACAAGAGAGTAATACCGAAAGAAACTATTGGAGGGCAAGGACCATTGTAAAGTCCATTGACCCACATGATTGTCCCATCTCCCCCCAGGCATATCACAAAGTCTATCGATCGCAGAGTGTCTGGACAGTATTGATTGGCAGTACATCCAGCTGAGAGCCGATTGTCAGGACGTTGGATGCAAGTCCATGGACAGAGCATTACGTGGTCCGAGGCTAATCAGCCATGGCAGATCAGGGAACTCGGCCTTCACTGCCGGCTCAACTGCAACCTTTGATGTTGAAGGCTCGTCAGAAAGTGTTGAGCTGAAGAGAACGAGAACAGATGCAAGCAAAGGGAGTAAAATAACCTGAAGGTTCTTCTCATCTCGAAGGAAATGAGCAACTTCCTTCAAGGCCAGGGATAGCGGAGGAGCCTGATCATGGTTTCAGGAGTTCAGTCTTGAGGGCTGCCATTACGACATTCGGTTTCTTGATTATGAGGACCAGCTGTGGCTTCGAGTCGAAGTTGAGATTGACCTGTAACAAGCCTTCACGCGTAGGAATCGGAGGGTCTGCGCTCATACCAATCGATTCGACTGCGAGGCCCACTCAATGTTTCCATTGTTTCGCCGCTCGTACTGGCAGTACTCGTTGTTACATTGTAGGATCTTGATCCCGGCCCCTGCAACTACGTCACTAGTCCCCGGCAGTGCAGCATGCATCGGGAGCTCACTCTTGGCCTCCGGCTGAGCATTCATCTGGCCGCTGGGGCATCAGGCTACGAGTCAGAGCCTACAAGGAGCACAGAGCTCTGCCATCCTCTCCCAGCTCCTCATACCTCTCAAACGACCCCGAGAAGCTCATCGGTTCAATGCGTCCCCTTGACCCGCCTCCTGCTGGTCTTCGCTGCCTCAATCCTGCCCACCGTGGAGCGCTCTCAGCATGGAGGACCCTCTCGCAACACCATGCAGCGCAGCATTTGCATCGCTCGCCGTCTTCGACTTGTTCTCCTCGTCTCCTACGCCGCTGCCATGGGCTCCAATGGACGCTCAACCATGACGAGTCCTGGAACACCAGACGACGTCCCCCACCCCCACCCCGTTCTCGAAAGCAAACTACCCGTCTACATGGGGGTACTTGCTTTCCCACTTCTCACCCCTGTCTCCTTATGTCTACTACCCCCACCAGTCGGTAAAGTACCCCGACGACCTTGGTGCAATGAACGTTCCAGTCGGAGATGGCATGGCAGGAAGGAGCGGCGATGAGAACAGCGAGGAGAGGGAGGAGAGCCAACAAGGAAGAGACAGAAAATGAGAAGAAGAGGAGGAAGATGGAGGAGGACAGATGAGACTGATGCGATAAGAAGAGAAAGGACAGGTGCAGTTCAGTGCAAGGAATTTGCGGAGCCAGGACATGTGCCCGGGTGAATGTTGCTAGGTGAACACGGATTGTCAAAAGTTGTGTCAATGGCTGCAATGTTTAGAAAAGATGAAGAACCGAATTCGTTCCTCATCGTTTCGGAACGCATTGACAACAGGGGATGGTTTTGTGTGAGAGCGAGTCGAGTTCATTTTTCGATGAATCTGAACAAACTTGCCAGTAGATTGTTACGCAAAGATCAGTAACCATGTTTTATCCTTTCATCTGCTGAAGTGATATACCATCCCTGCCATTGACAGAAGGGGCCTTGCCATGGTGACTGATTTTGTTTATTCTTCACAGGCCATGTCCTGTCCTGCCGGAGCCAAGCGAGTCGTCAAGAAGTTCCATGCACATTCTCAGAGAGAAGGAGCAGGTTTCATAGTCAGACGTCCTATAGGAGGAAGCAGCTTGTCAGATCAAGAAGCGGATCCCTTCCTTCTCCTAGACGAGCTTCCGAGAACCAACTATGCTCCTGGCGAATTTCCAGGCGCGCCATGGCATCCCCACCGTGGGTTTGATACCGTGATGTATATGAAGGAAGGACGTGGCGATCACGAAGACTCGTGAGAACTTGGCGCATGCTCTTGTCCTGTGTTGATCCTCTTGCCTGCCAGGATGGGAAACAAAGGATCGCTCACGGATGGTGATTGCCAATGGATGACAGCAGGAGGTCGAGATGAGTCTCCTCATGCTTGGAAGGACTGACATGGTTTGCTTCAGCTGGTATCCTCCACAACGAGGGAACAAACCATCCGGGAGGATATCTGCATGGCTTCCAGTGCTGGATCAACCTGCCCAAAGAGAAGAAAATGACGCCTCCGGCTTATCAGGTAAGTCCTTTTGCAGATTGTGCAGTTTCGAATGTTGCTGGCCTGACTGGCTCTTGCAGGACATCAGATCTTCTTCCATCCCGGTTGTCACATGTAACGACAAGGTCAAGGCGAAAGTCATTGCTGGGTCTTGCGCTGGTCAGGATGCTGTGTGCCAAACCATCATCCCCGTACAGTACATCGACTTCATGGTCCAGCCGGGCGGAGAATTCACGCATGATGTGCCGGCTGAAATGGAGACGGTCATCTTTTATGTCTACAAGGGTTCGGCCATGTTAGGCCCCGAACAAGTCGTGGCCAAAGAGGTGCTATCAATTTCTGATTGCCTTTCTCCTCCCCTCCATTCCTCTCCTCGATCTCTTCATTTATCTCACTCCTCTCCCTGCTTCTTTTCGTGTTTCCATCTTCTATCATTGCTTCTTTTTGCATCCTTTTGGCTTGTTATTCTTAAGATATCTTACAATATCTCAGGGGGACACCTGCTTGCTTGATCCTCGAGGAGGCACCAAGGTTTGGTTTAAGGAAAGTCAGAATGAGGTGGCGCTTGTCGTAAATTTGTACCTCCTCTGAATGCCCACGACTACAGGAACTTGGCTTCCTGCTCCTGGCTGGGAAGCCGATCCGAGAGCCCATTTCGCGGTATGGACCTTTTGTGATGAACACGAAGGAAGAGATCAGGCAAGCCTTTCTCGACTACCAGGTAGAAAGAGAGAGTAATTACTGCAGGGTGTTAGTATGCTAAGTTGAGTGTGCAGAGTGGCCAACTTTGCAAGATCAAGGGAACCATGAGAAAGATTTGATGCCTAAACTCCATTTCGAAGAGGAAATGAAGTCAATATCGCTTCCTGGTTTGATGATAATTAAAAATGACACGATTAAGTCTTGCTTGCTTTCATGGAAGATGTATCTCTCGGCAGTCTTGCCTCGTCGTTCAGTGTCCTCTTGATTCATCGTGAGGGGATTTAAGGGGATCAACGGGAGTGAGCGGAGGTCTTTACAACGTCCAGCGAAGTGCTCAAAGGAAAAAGAACTGTTGTAGCAGGGAACCAGAGCGAGAGATATGCAAACAGAGTGCGTGACCTCCAGCACAGATCTTCGAGTCGATGTGGCTCAGACGCATGACAGGTGAAGCAGCAGCTCTCTGAAGCTGACTGCTGTTGCCTCACTCCTTGGAGCGGAATCTTGAAACAAGCTGATAGGACATCGGAGGCCATGGCGATCTCGGGAGCGGATAGCAAGCGAAGTAGAACTTCATATCGTCACATCGCTCAGAAGATCATTTCTGGACTTTTTGATGCATACTAGCGGTTCGAAGAGAAATGCCAGTCCTCAGCCATGCATGCTTGAACAACTGAGCAGGAGTAGAAGCTTGAGGGACTAGCTTAATAAACTGAAGCCAATCCAGTCTAACACTGCATCTGTGGCATGCGTTTGAAAACTTCCAAACCGCTTGTTGGAAAAACACAGAATCAATTCCACCTCCTCCACGTTCAACTTTTTGTGCTTTCTGATGCAAACTGTCGTGTTGTCTCATCATAAATTTGTCTCATCATAAATTTGTCATGTTGACATTTGAATTCTTGGTGTGTGTTGGCTCCATGCATCATCGTTCGAAATGGTTTGCCCAGATTGGTAAAGGAATTGAATTCAAGCTCATGATATTTACGGTGTTAACATCATTTTCTGGATTTGTACCATCACGAAGAGACCTGCGGGTAGGGCAAAGGGAAGCCCCATGCCTGTAGCTTCTTGGAGTATCCCAGCTACTATTATGGCTCCGGCCAGGTACAGCACAAAGGAAGGGATATTCGAGACATTCACTCTCCATCCCCTTGCTTCTGCAACTTCATCATTGTTCGTATCCAACTGCTCTGTTTGTCCCCGACGGCTCTTCAGCGTCGCTTGCCCTCCTCTGCCATGTTGTGCCCTGTCGGCCGCCATGTGAATGAAACCAGTTCCATCTCGTGTCTACGCCGTTACGTTTTCGTTGCATTCCGTCTAGGCGTGCAAAGGCGTGTAGAGACTCTGGGGGGCCGCGAGACTGCGACCCTTCGGTTGTTGCTGATTTCGGTGGGTGGGGTGCATGTATGACCTACCCCATTAATTCAGGTCAAAGCACTATCAGATAGACGGGTACTGGAAAACATTTCGGGTGGTGAATAGGACTACAATTTTTGGAGGGGGTGGTACTGTTCTGTGTTGACTGGGTCGTGTACCCCCGTACCCCATGGTGTGACCAACTACCCCTTCAATTCAGGTTTTGGACCCCGTGAATATCCCCTACCCCACACACCCCTACCCGTATCTATGTTCCTCTTACCCACCGCAATAACTGAACTACCCCCCTCGGGTTTGTTGCACCCTCTTTCATAAAACAAACTAAAGTACCCCTTACCCCCTCTTACCCCGAATACCACCCCACCTTAGATCAGGCGGTTGAAATGGGGTAATATACCCCTACCCCCTGGAATGACCAAAGCTACCCCGTACCATCTAGAGGATCAGGCTTCTTCACCATGGCAGAGGAGGCAGCAGGAGCGGCGGCGGCGGCGATCCGCGCGAGCCTGACAGAGGCCTTTACGCCCGTGATCGCGATCACACTTGGTTCAGGATGCGGAGATGTAGCAGATGCTATCAAGCCTGTGAAGGTCATCAACTACTCTGATATCCCGGGTTTCCCAGTGAGCACAGTGCAAGGCCATGCTGGACAACTGATCCTCGGGCATCTTGCGGGAGTACCGATTGTTGGATTGAAGGGAAGGGTACACTATTATGAGGGAAATCCTAGGTCAATGGTTGTCCCCGTGTACACCGTGAAGCTCCTTGGCGCCAAGTACCTCATGATCACCAATGCATCGGGATCGCTCAGGGAGGAGATGGGGCCGGGTGCGCTTGTGGCGCTGACAGATCACATGAATTTTAGCGGAGCAAACCCGTTGATAGGGCCGAACAGTGATGGTATGGGGCCTCGCTTCCCCAGCCTGTACAATGCGTACGACCCGGAGCTTCGGTCGATCCTCCTGGACATTGCAAAGGACAAGGACGTAAAGGTGCACGAGGGCGTGTACGTGGGGACGTCAGGGCCCTCGTTCGAGACGCCTGCTGAGATCAAGGCGTACAGAGTACTAGGAGGAGATGTGGTAGGGATGTCAACCGTCGGGGAAGTTATCCTTGCTCGCCATTGCGACCTCCGAGTATGTGCCATCTCTGTGGTGGTGAACTATGCGGCAGGGATGACCGACCAGCACATTACTCACGAAGAGACCTTGCACTTCACGAAGCTCGCAGCTGAGAGGGTGGCAACTTTGGTAATGGGGTGGGTCCAGCGCGTGTCGAATTTGTAGAGGCAGAGGTCACTAGCTGACGACAGGAAGAAGGAAGATCGTTGTACCTGTGGGAGAAGAGTTTCACATGCTGTTAGCTCAACTCTCAAAACAAAGCTGCAGGTTTCAACAAATAAATTTTTTTGCACATGTTTGCTTCATTGGAAGCCTGAATGGAATTTCCTCATTGACCTGTGCTAAAGAATCTTCCTGCTCTCCGCAATGATCGTCGACTGTGTATGAACAAACAGGCTAAGATCTAATCCTTCACAGCTTTATGATCAAGATCTTTTCCCCGTCCACCACCATCAAAACATTATCTGTTCCATGTCCTTTGGCACTTGAAATGCTCAACGGCCGTATCGCGAGCCAGCAGAGCCATAAATATCTTGCGAGTACTGGGAGCCGCCGTTAGCTCCAACAGTACGTCTATGTTCTTACCGTGGGCGAGAAAGCATTTGGTCTTGCCATCCCAGCAGTGTATCCCCCTTGATTGCCATATTTAGCCGCCATGCCTCCCCGGTCGTAAGATCGCTGCATTCCTAGATCTGCTTTGATTCAAGTCAGGTGGCGAATTGACTGATCCTCTCGTGTTCCAAGTGCTACCTCGTACAGGCTGCTCAGCTGGAGCAGATCCATCACGACTGTTGTACAAGGAACCTCCTTCGGGCATCGCAGCCAACTGCATCTTTGCATCACAAGACTATTTCCTGCGTGGAGAGCAAGTGAGAGAGCTTACATTGGATTTGGGAACGTAACGAGGACGGCTATCGTCCAGCTCAGCCTAAAAGTGGGAATGTGAACGGGAACTGATGACAAAGAGTACAGCAATAAAACCTGAAGTCGTTGCATGGCGGTTGCGAGACTGGAAGCTGGGCGGCGGGATGCCTCGTCACTCTGCAGGAGAAGTCAAGGAGGAGCCCGCATTCGACGTGTATTCTACCCCTCGCCGTGCTGGTGGGTCCGCGCTACGACTACGTGTGGAGGCCTCTGTGTTGCATTGTTCAGTTCCAAAAGAGCAAGCAAGAGCAAACCAGGCAAGGAATCTCACCAGGCACCGGATAATTCCGAGATGCTGCAATGGAAATCCCGCGGTTGGCAATGCCGTATGACTGCAAACATCTAAGATACGATGGGACCTTGAAATAAAAATTTCCATACACTCGATTCTTCTGCTCTCTCCCTGCTGCCGTAAAGTCCAGAAGTGCCAGCAGTATACATGCTTGCTTGTGCCTGGACATCAAGCTCAGACCGTCAGGGATGGTGTTTGGAAGCGCGAAAGAGGGAAACCTGAATTTCGGCTTGCCGGGCACGAGCTCTCGCTAGATCTTGCCTTGCACGTTCAACAGGATCTTCATCAGGACGAATGCCAGATCTAGCCTAGTACACCAAACATTAAAAACACAAAATGTGTACAGTGAAACGCCAATGCAGGTTACCTTGATTCCCGAGTTGGAGCCATACAGCGATTGGTTATCAGCATTCGCGACATTGAGGCTTGAGTCAGGAGTCGAGTTGATCTCATATCGGGATCCCTCAGAGGGTGTCCTAGAGGGTCTAGCCATCTGTTGAGCAACTGGCTCCACAATTTGCACAGGTGCCTTGCTTATGCTTTGTGGCTGCAGACATTGGCATGTCATTGAAAAACATGTTCCAAAACCTAGTCCAGATGTATACCACAAAAGTAGGATTTCGCGCAACACTTGCTGATCTATTCCCACGGATGATAATCGTCTGATATTCGAGGTCTGGGCTTCGTCTGTAAAGAAACATTCAACAGGCATGTCCTGCCGTATTTTCTAATGCAAAAATAGTTGAAAGCATCAAGGACTTTGAAAAAACTGACAGTTGCAACAGAAATTTGAATTCGTTCTTACTGAACCACAATTTTGAACACTTGTTGGCATAGAGCATATCAAGTATGGAAACGTGCAGAAAGTTTTCTTCTGGCATGGACTCACCTCAATCGAAGAATGACAGCTGTTGAAGGTCTGCCAATGATGAATGTTCTAAGCTTGGCTAAATCACATCCAAATTCTACTGGATTATCTATGGCAAGAATTATTCAGTGCGCAAGTGCATGTGTGCAAGCAGATACTTACCATCTACTCCAATAATGCAATCGCCCTCCAACGGACGTGGTTCAGCGAGAGAGGCAGCTTCACCCTATATGTATCACAGTTCTAAGCAACTTGCTGAGTTCTTTAAAGATTTACCTCAATGAGAGACTTGATGTACATTCTTCCATCGTTCTTCTGTTGAAAAACAATGCCGATCCCCACTAATCCTGTTGAGTTCGAAGCGGAGGTAGGAAGTGGTGACGCACTGGGTGGAATCACGTTGGTGGGTGTCGCATTGGCCATCCGGTTGATTTCATGATGACGCTCATGGGCAGGAGAAGGTGCAGAATTGATTGGCCGATTATAGATTGACTGTTTCTTATCTTCGCTTGGTCTTCTTCCCAACAAATCGGACTGTGCATATTCTCGTTGACGATCGTACTGACGCAGAGCCGCTGCTCGGTCGTCGTTGTGGATTTCATTCTGGACTGGGGTTGTCATGCCATTATTTCTATTGTCTCCGGAAGGGGAAAAGGTACTGATGCGATCATGTACTCCAGAGGGACTAAACAGGTTGGAACGATCGCTGGGTTGTTGAACTGGGTCGCTTTGACGATAACCTTCATCCCTTGACACAAGTCTGTATGAACCAGATTCCTGAGCAGCTCTTCGATCCTGGGAACTGTACAAATCATCGTTGCGAGGCTGTTGAACGAAGGAGGGCTGATTCATATGTATGGTAGGTTGAGGTAGAAGAACATTAGGGCGCTCAAATGACAAGGCACTTTCATCCTTTCGGACATACGAGGATTGAACGTTCACGGGAGGCTGCCCAGGTTGTGCAGCTGGAGCGACGGGCATTTGCGATACAGGGACCTGACGGTCATAAGCATAGTTGCCTGTCTGATATGAGGCCATCCTATCGTATCCGTAGGACTGGCTCCTCGGAACCTGCTGAACTGGCTGTGGTTGCATGTATGAAGGCGATGTGAACTGTCTGACCTGCGGCTGATACTGAAATGCTTGAAACTGCGTTGGCTCTGGCTGAGGCTGCACCTGGTATTGCATTTGATACGATTGGTACCGCTCTTCTGGAGGGCTAACGCCCCCGATGGGTGTGGGCGCTTGGGGGCGAGAAGCGCCATAGTAAGAATCATAGCGCAGATATGACATTTCAAGAGGCGAGAAGTGTCAGATATGACAACAAAATTTTATCCTCCTGGTAATATCTTGACGGGATTTTGCTCTGTAGGTTGAAACGGACAGCTTGACCTCTTCAGTATTCTTGTGATAGCAAGAAGGTAAAAGTCTAGCTCCGTGGAGGTCGAAGCTGTAAAGGCTGAGTGAGGAGCAACAAGCTGGGTCGAGACTGGGGATGGGACAGACAAGAGATGTAGGGCACTCAGAAGAGCAGCAGGAAGGTTCGGGAGAGGAACAGCAGAGGAATGGGCGGGGGGAATAGCAGAGGGAAATGTCGCCAGAGCGGCTGAGCGGCTGAATGATGAGGGCGAGAGGGTGGCAGAGGTAACTTGGCAATACAAGTGGGGGTAGGGTAGTGCTCATCTTTGAAAAGGGTGGTGTGTGGATTGGGGTGGAGGGTAGGTCAGTAATCTGAAGGGGAGGGGTCCATTTGCCTCGGACTTGATAAAAGACGGTGCCACGGTAGGCATTGGAAGCTAGATGGTGGGTCACCGGGTGGTTGGGCTTTAGGAGGGGTGGTCTCGGAGGATGGTGTGGACAGTGAGCACTCCTGAACCTTTGAGGCAGAGTTTGACCAGGGGGGTGGGTGGGGGATATGCCTCGGAATAAAAAGGACTTCGAGTAAAGAAAGGGGGGTCACCCGGTGGCAACCACTAGCACCATGATGATACGATATGCGACTCGAGTAAAGTTGGGGTGGGTAGTATGAGTCACTGAGAGACCCGGACCCTTGGGGGTGGGGTCATCTCGTCAACTGAACTGGTGGCCCGGGATTTTTGATTTGGCATGAAATGTAACGGCACGGTTGCCTTTCTGTTCACGGTGGCTGGCGGATCGCGGGACCGTCAGTCGGCAAACTTGGCCCGCGGCCCAACTTGCAAGACGTACGGTCAAGTTCCCCGAAGCCTGTCCCTGCGCGTTGTTTTAACTTAGTGATGGCAGTGGATTTTGCCTTTTCTCTTCCGGAAGTTCTCGCCCAGTGACTCTGTGAGATTGTCGTGCTGATCTTCAGTCACGATGATCTTTCTAAAGGAACTCGGCCCGGAATGCCACGCCGCGGCAACCGCCCGTGACGGTACTCAACTTGCCAAACCCTTTTCGTGACTCCGAAACTACACTCTGAGGGCAGGGACAGTAAGAGTTCAAGTTACAGGCCGGGCAGTGACTCACCGGGCTCCCGGTCACTGTCAGTCGGACCGTACCGTTCGGTGTGTCCCGGCTCCGAGGGCCGATCGGACTCATTCGTACCGTACCCGGCGTACTGGCCGCCCGGTAACGGTCACCAGGTCGGCGTTGCGGCCCGCGGTGGCCACACTCGGAGGCTCGGAAGCCTAGTCACTAGTAGACCCCAGGCGGGGCCGCCCGGGGCCGTCGGTCCGGTCTGACTCAGTGATTCGCCGCCGCTCGGACAGCGGCGACCGGACGCCGCCGCGCGGCTGAGCTCGGAGTGGCCGAGCCTACCAGGGACTCAGTAAAAGAGCCTACCGTACTGAGTCCCTGGTAGGCTCTACTACTTGGCAAGTAGATCCGTCTAACGTCCGGATACTACTGACAGCTGCGGATAGAGCTTATCCCGAAGGGGCGGCTGGTGAGGAACCAAGTTGGCCCGAATGCGGCGTGAGAGCCGGGCGCGGCAGCAGATGCCAGTGACGAGGCTGAGCTGGCGGCGCCATGACCCGGCGTCTCCTTGAACTCCGAGGCTGCTTGTTCCTGTCACGGTCATTGTTGTTGAAATCTGCCTGGTGTTTCAGGTTCGATCTCCGATCACCTTGCTTGTCAACTTCAAGGGCAAGTCCGGTTGACAGTGAGTCGATTGCTCGATCATAGCTGAGAAATTGAACTTGGCACCATTTCAAGTCTCGGCCACTCCGATATCCCTGGCATACAACCTTTCTATGAACAACATCCCTAATAAGACACTGTGAATGTCCGTTAAGATTCCTTACTCGTGACATTGAACTGAATAGATAACCATCTTACTACTTCTGTCCCCATCTCGATTTTGTTGCAGGGAGGGTGTAATCTAACTTATCAACTTGCAAGTGAAATAACTAACACATCATACCTGACTTCCTTCAACCGTCCTGTTGTACATAGTGAACACTGCGCAAGTGAAGCTCATTTCAATTTCAGGCAAGAAGCTCGACATATATACCATTCTAGATGCAGAAAAAAGAAGGAGAGAGTGCAAACATGTCGCTATTTGGACCGCTGATGGAGTGTTGCTCGAACAGAAGAAACAACGATGAGGTGACAACGAGCCGATCCTGATCTTGCAATGGGTTCAAATTCACATGAGTGTTCTTGATTTCTACTTGTGTTGGTGGTGTGGCGAGCTTTCACATGCCTCTGTTGTTCTGGAGTGCATATCAAGTTCATTTCGACAACTCTTGACGTTTATCATTTGCAGGAAGGCAGGCATCTCGGCGACCGCGGACAGCTCTCTGAGAAGATGCGAAGGGGAATTGCAGTAGACATGTATCAGCGAGGAAAGCATGATTTCCAGCGCAAGGAAACGAAGCATCAACCAGAGTTCAGCGCCATAGGATCCCATTCACCAAGATTATCGAACTTGCAGGATTCTCCGAGGATACAAGACCTTCAGATGGTTCTGCCGAGCTTGCTCTCCTCCCCTTGGGTTGTTGACACCTTCCCACCAGCACTCTCCCCGCGACAACGTTGGTGTCGGCATCATCTTCGATGCAGGCACAGATGGCAAGGGGCCAGATGGCATCGGCCTATGTGTCAACGGGCTGAGCCCGGACGGGCCAGCCGATCAGTGCAAGTCCATCCACATCGGCGACGTTCTTGTAGAGATTGATGGAGTTGACGTGCAGGGGAAGACAGCGGGTAATGCTGTATTCTAGTTGCTTCATTGCTTGCAGACTGTGACCTTGAAGCAGGAGAAATCTCTTCGTTGATCTTGGGGCGTCCGGGGAGTTCTGTGCATCTCAAGTTCTTCTCTCGTGAGTTCTGCTCTTCCGAGTCTCATCGAGTTTGAACGCGAGGTCGCAGGCGGAAGATTTGATCGTCCATATCATGTCACTATGGAGCGCAAGCGGACAGTCAACAGGCGTTTGAAATTGCCGCATGACTGATTGATACTCAACGTTTGTTGTAATCCAATGCAGCTGGTTGGTGCTCCCGCTAGCAGAGTGTAGCATGCGCAAGCTTCACATGAATTCAGGATCAACAAAACAACATGTTCAGCAACACATTACACAGATCGAATTTATTACACGGAATCAATAAATGTCTATAAATTGCCACAGTTGCCCTTTCAGGGACAAGTACAGTTGTCTAGCTTACTTTCGACTCATCGAACTCTGCAAGCCGTTGGCGTATCGCTCAAGTTGCTGCATCTGTCTGAGCATCCTCTTCTGCAAGGGGAAGGAAATGAGCAAGAATATCTCCAAGGGAAGCAAACGTTCTAACTCGTTCTCACTCACCGTTCGGCTCACATCCCTCCTATTATGGGGTCTTGCAGCCTGAAAAAGCTGCTGCAGTTGAAGCTGCACGGACGAACTTTCAGGACAACCGGTGGAAGCAATTCTCAGCCGAACCTGTTTCTTCCTTGCACTCTTGTCATCAGGCTCTCCAGTAATCTTGAGCGGTTTGGAGGACAAAGGAGTCATCCCAACGACACTGGCTCTGATGTGATAGCTACATGGAGATCAACTAACACGACACAAGTCAACAAGCACTTACGGAGGCTCGTTGTTCGGCCCACTCCCAGTGAAGAGGTCAACCGGAGGAGGAATTTGTGGCATGATGGGATAGTTCCTCATGAACGTGTAGTTCACCTGTTGCCCTCGTCAGCACAGCGAAGCGAATCCGTGTAAGATCATTATGCCTGCGGCATGAAAGTAGTTCCTGGCTTGATGCTTTCTGTGTACAACTTGAATGCGTCTACAGTATTTGGAGTTGAACCAAAAGGGGCTGAGTCAGGATCCAACTGCACCTGAATGTTCACTCGTCAACCGCTCATCTGCGCCTGCACATCGTTTCTTACCGCGGGGAAGTTAACCCAGTCAGGCTGTTGAGGGACGTTGACGGTAATCTCTCCCTCATCATCTCCTTCAGACTTGCCGATCTTGATCTGTGTCATGGAGGGCTGCATCATGCCCCAAGGTGTAAACGGAGGCATGTTGGGGGGAGGCTGAGGGACCTGCCAGCCATTGAGTCATCAAAGACTCAAGAGGACAGACAGCTGACATACCAGGGGCTGCACAGTCGAGGAAGGAAGTGGTCCATACGGATAGTTAGAATAAGTGTTGAGAGCGACAGACTCGGGGAGAAGAACCTTTTCAGGCTTAGGATAGGATGCAATCACAGTCGACGGCCTTGGCCTGTAATGGCGGTGAGCAACCCATCAACTTCGAAGATCGATCATATTACATTGGTGCCATGCCAGGATAAGGATAATAACCTGCTCCAGGACCAGGATAGGGCGTCTCAACCACTCGAACCTTCACCTTGTCCCCGTCCTCCTCTTCCTCAAGAGAGCGCGCCGATTGTGTGCGACCGCCCCAGACAAGAAGGATTAGGGCAGCCGACGCCATGGCAAGGGCTGAAGTTGACACAACGAGAGAGGTCGTTCTCCTCCTAACCATCCTGCCTCTCTCTTCCTCTCCTTGCTCTCCTCCAAGCAAGCTCCTCCCCTCACCCGCGACCATTCGCTGATGGCTACCTGTAACGGTAGCGCAACGGAACATAACCATAGCTCGGCCGAATCATGATGTGAGGTACCGTACGGTCCCCCTTGGGGCCGGCCCGGCCCTGAGGCCCGGCCTCAGTGACTCGTCGGCGCCGCCGCCGCCGCCGCCGCCGCCGCCGGGGCGCTCTGCGGCAGTGCCGCCCGGCCTGACGCCCGGCCTGACGCCCGGCCTGACGCCCGGCCTGACGCCCGGCCTGCACCCCGGGCCCGGACCGTGACCGTACCGTACGGCTCGGAACTTGTATTTCGCCACTGAGCCGCAAGTCACGTTTAAGTTATCCACTAACTTAAGTTACGGTCACGGCTACCGTGGCACCGTGACTGACCCGCCGGGCCGCGGGCCGCTGAGTCCTCGCACCGCGCCGCGATGCCCGGCTAGGAACCGACGGTGACTCGGAAGCCTGAGTCTCTTCAAGGTTGCCATCCCAAACATGCCGGGCACTGACAGCAACAAACGGTCAGAGTTAGTCAGAGCCAGGCATCAAGTAGCCTCCGTTCAAGTCACAAGTTCGAGACAAGCCTGCGGTAGCGAGCCATTGCAGCATCTGATTCGGCAAATCATCTCACTGCCATACCTTTCGACAGAACGCTCCTGATGACACTGTTGCTTTCCCGCATGTCACACAAATGATCTGAATCTGAAAGGAGTCAAAAGTCAACTTTCACTCGGATCAGCGATCCACAAGCATCAAATCATTCTTCACATCTCTGTGCAAGTGCCGCGATGGGCCAAGATTTCTATCCCTGCAACACACAACAGCAGTCACAAGGAAGCAAAGCGCTCAGACGTGATGCTTCCAGACCTTTGAGCTGCACGCGAAAGAACTTGAACCTTTTCAAAGTTCGAGTCTGCAATGGACGACATCGATCAAAGTTCCCATCATACTGGAAGGCAAGACCTCTTTCGCCGACATCACTCCTCCTGAGCAGCCGAGCTTCATGCACCTTTGCTCTCGAGTCCTGATGAGTGTCATGTCGAGTTACTTGCACCCTGCTATCGCGTTGCCGCTTCTCTTCATTCTCCGAATGCAGCATGCTCCTGAGCAGAGTTCGGTACCTCCGGAAGCGGTTCGGGTTCTCCCCGAGGAATTCCGCGAAGTTAGAGTGAGGTTGAGAACTTCGAGGGACCCCGCCAGACATGATGATCTTCGGAACGAGCGGAAATCTAATCATGGAGTATTTCTTGGATTCGTTTTGCGCGTTTTCATACATCTGAACAGCGCATCATTCATTGATTTATGCCGAGCATGATTTCACCTGAAGAATTTCTGGAGGAGGAACAGGAAGCTTTGTTCCCAAGAAATTTCAATCACACGTCTCTCGAGATATTCGTCACCTTTGATATAAATTCTTCATACTTGGAATTCAGCACGTCGTCTTCAACCACGAAGTCAGGTAACTCGATGTTGCGCACAAAAGTCTTCTCTGCAGGTTTCGAACTCAACCCGTGTTCTTCTTTTGCACCTTGCTGTATTCCTGTGTTTTCGTGGAGAGGTATCTTCAAAGGTGAAGGAGAAAAGTAACGAAACTGATTACCTTCAAGCTCAAGGGCAAGACGAGCAAACTCGTCCACGACAGAATCCGTGTCGAGCTCTCCCCACGAGGGCAAAGGATCATTCGGAGGCTCTTGTGAGACTGAAGGATCGGCCTCGTGATGGTTCAACAAAATCTTCTTGGCATTTGCATACTTTCCCTTGGACGAATACAAAAGTGCCAACTCTGTCGACACGCCTGCGATCTCAGAGAATCTGCTGGTAGCCTGGTAAGCCTTGACAAGAGACTGATAATGCTTGATCGCCTTGTCTGTCTTGTCCAGAAGTTGATATGCCCTTGCAAGTACCTTATGAGTGTCGATGATGCCATTCCAGTTGTAATCACTCTTGGCGAATTCAAGAAATTTCTTCAGATATCTTATAGATTGATTGTACATCTTCTCCTCGAAGAACGCGATACCGAGACATCGGTATATGTTGTGAACGGCCTTGTCATCAATACCTTTACTTCGCTTGGCGAACCGAGTCACATCTTTTTCCAAGGTGACTACAGCTCTGTAGTCACCCCTCTCGAATTCCCTTGCAAACCGATGAAAGCTTTCGATCTCATGCTTCAACTCCCTCGCATGCGCACGGTGATCTGTCCCTTGAGACTCTGTCTCGCTCGCACTCATGCCATGGGCGACACGTCACTTGGCTCTACTGGACACGCAGGGTTGGTCATGCACACATGTACCACTCTCACTCTCGCACTCAGAGGGACGGCTCTCTGTCTGTCTGTCTGTCTGTCTGTCTGTCTGTCTGTCTGTCTGTCTGTCTGTCTGTCTGTCTGTCTGTCTGTCTGTCTGTCTGTCTGTCTGTCTGTCTGTCTGTCTCTGTCTCTGTCTCTGTCTCTGTCTCTCTGTCTCGCTCTCTCCCTCTTGTCACACACACTTTCTCTCTACTGTCAGTGAGTTGAGGGAGAGGCGTCACTTTGACAAACCGTTGACTCTTTTTAACAAGTTTCACTGAACCGCTCATCATCAGCTTTCTGCCTCACTCTGATGAGTCCAAGTCACTGACCCAGCGTAGTCCGGGAGTTCGCCGCGAGCTCCGGGCCGCGACAACTCAGGTGAAGATTGAGATCTCAGGAACTTGAATCCGGCAGCTTTTCATAGACTCGATCGTACACGTCCAGAGTGCTAGCGTTGCCCTGCGGGTTGACATTGTAATTGTACCTAAGACGTCCAGGGTCAGATGGAAGACTAGGATGGATTGAAAAGTATTCGCTCAAGTCACCACTCAATCTTGTCCGGATCAACATCTTCCCATTCCTCTGCAGGCCATTCCGTCCTGTCCCTTTCATCTGTCATGAATCCCGTCAGACCAACAAGGGGAAATCCGAGGCAGACACACGTGGAAAGAACTTGAAGAAATCCTTCCTTGAAATCCTCGTAGGCTCGATATCTTCGATATGCTTGACGAGCCTTGTCAAACCTCTACATGTTCCAAAGTTCCAGTCAGTGCAGCCGCCTCCTACTCTCTTTCCTGACTTGCAAGTGAGGCACGGTAGAGGATCGTAACGGCAAGGGCAAAACTCTCTCTTTGTTTGAGCTATGATTTCGCTCCCGTTGAAAATCATCTGCCAAGACAAAGTTTCAGAGCTCCAGACAACCTCATCGTCAGCGACGAACAGGCTGTCGGGGAAGCTCAGTGAAAATCCTCGGCGGTTCCTGTCCATGGGCCACAGCGATCTCCTCAGGAGTCATCCAAACAGGCTTTCGACGTTATCAAGCACTCAGTTCGTGACATGCCAGCAAGCCAAGTCAACTCACCTCTTCACCAAATTCCGAGATGTTTGGTAGATCTTTCAAGTCTTTATCAGTGACTTCTTCGATGCGTCCTTGCCATCCTGTTCCAAGTTCACAAGTCGAGACAGTGATGGCAGGGGATGACCTTCTGGAGGAGGTACCAGCCTGTAGAGGTCCTTGACAGCAAGCATGTCCTCGTCCACCTCCGATTCCCGTTGCTGCTCGTTCTCAACATTCTCTTGTTCAGATGGGTCGCCTTCGTTTGTCTTGTTCTTGGTTTCCGAATTCCAGGCTGAGGCGTAGATCCTCGAGTACATCTCTCGCCAGGCAGTAGCATTCATTTCTGTCGTGCGGTCAATGTAGACTTCCTCAGGCAGGGGATCAAACCTGGATCAACTGAGCTTTCGTTGAATGACAGCTCGTCACCAGCTTCATCTGATCCAACACCAGTGAGATGAGGATACAACTTTATCACTCCCTCACCTTCGCTTTCCTCCCTCAGGGTTGCAGGATCGTGTACGGCAAAGAAGTTTTTGCGCTTATCCGGATCGCTGGTGGCTACGATAGACAAATCTGTCGAATTTTCCTCGGATACGTACTCTTCTAACAGCCCGTGCTGGTAGTATCCCCGGCCTTCTTTCCCGTCTGTGAACATGTAATCCTTTTTGGGCCCGAGGTACTGAACTCAAGCCCGTCAGCATTGCTCCAGCGCCATAATGGGTACGTACAGACGAGCTCTGGATGAAAGGTTTCTTCTGCTTGACTTTTGAACACAATCAAGAAGTCATAGGCAGCTCTCGTCTAACTGAATGATCACCTTCAGAGTAGCTGAAGCCGTCTGACAGTAATTTGGCGTCTGCTTTCTGTGTGGTTTCCAGAGTGTTGAAGTAACTACAGCGCATTTCATCATGAAACTTGCAGACTAGATCTTCTTCTCAAGACCTGTACAGATCCCAGAGACGCGAGAGTGGCGTGCTTGCATTTAAGAGAAGAGTTTTCAGCCATGCTCGAGTTTCACCATGCCTGTAATTCAAGTCAGCATGAAAGCAGCTCCGTTGGGTTGGGAACACTTGGCAAGAAACGCAACGAGCTCGGAACGCTCGATCTTTTGTTTAACTTCGTCATTGTCATCGAGCCCCTGCAAATCGCAGGATGTTATTACAAGCCCTTGCAAGAACAGAGTGAAGAGAATGACTTCGGTGATGTTGATCTTCCCAAGATGCTTCATGAAAGTCCCTAACACTGACGTTAAGTGACCTTGTGGGCAGGGCTCAATGTGACGATACCATTGTTCAAACTTTCATTATACTCTTGATCTACAGCTCCCAGAGCATCCTATCATCATCTCATTCAGGCAAGTTCCATGTAAGACGAGAGGGAGAGTACCTCAAACGATGCGGAGAACAACTCATCGCTGAAAGTGTCCTCAGAACTGAGGGTTGACGAGCTCAAGGGCTCCCAATCATCGTCCAGGTTCTCCTCATATGCAGACAGTTGTTCAGGACCTTCCGGAGAGAGGTCTCTCTGCCACACACATGATCAGACACCACTTACTCAGGAGGAGGACAAGGCTAGCAGAGTTCGAGTCTCACCCATTCCTGCGTCGGCTTCTTCTGCCTCTTACTGAGGGAGTCCATTCGACCTGAATCCGCCCTTCGAGCACCGCCTTTTTTATCAGAGTCACTGTCCTCTAGAGAGGAAATCCCTTTTTGCAGAAGGTTGGTCAGGCTGCAGAGCTGTAATCAGTGATATTACCTCTCACAAGCTCTACTTCCGATGACTTGGAGCAGGCATCCGGGCCCTCCAAGTTACCAGATTCATCCGACATGTGACCCGAACCTCCTCTCAGACAAGGTATCTTGTGTCTCGCACCTGCAGGCATCCCTCTTGACACGCATGACAGCAACCTGCCCAGGTTGGGACTGGTTCTACTACCCCGCTCCGTAGGCAGTTGCACCATTCTGTTGACAAGGCATGCTGGTTGTCCCAGCGCTCGTCTTATCAGTCTGATGAGGGGAAAGAAGGAAAATCGAGCTCCGTGCTCCTCCATATCTCCCTCCTGCAGCAGCAGGAGCAGCAGGAGCAGCAGCATTGCGCCTGCTCCCCGTCTCCCGGCCATGAGCCCGGTCGATCGGATCGAGTCTGCCTCGGGGAAAGCCAGCTCTGGATACTTCACGGATACCTTCACGGATACCTTCACGGATACCTTCACGGATACTGGCTGCTATTGCCTCGGCCGCGATAAAGTACTGAGGGTAGGGCAGTCTGTATGGATTATGGGGGGGTACATTGGTGCAATTGTACTCTAGGGGTAGGGTGCCTGTCATTGTTGCCGTTTCAGGCTGGGGTACTTTACACATCAACTGACCGGTGAAGAAATTTTATGAACCCGTACATGACAACACCCTCTGGAGAGTTCTCGTGGGGTGGTGGAGCATGGTTGATCGGAGGGGTGGGGTACATGTGAGGAGGAAGGCTTCAACAATGTCGTCTGGGTTCGGGGCGAGAGGCGGGACAGGCCGCTGTTATGGCTTCTGGACGGACTTTCATGAGTGCATGAAGCAGACAGACGACCCCAACACATGCATCAAGGCGAGAGAGGCAAGTTTCTCTTCTCCTTCTGCTCCTCATCTCCCTCTCTGTCTCTCTGCCTCCTTGGTCCCGTTCCCCAACGTCTCCTATGACAGCGGTTCCACTGAAATCTGATGCGATGGTTTGAATGTGCATTTTACCTCTGAGAGAATCTGTCTCATTTGGTTATCTGGGCTGTTTTTGTTTTGTTGTCTTGCTGTGGATCATAAGTGTAGTACTGCGGGTCGTAATTTTGATTGAATGGTTGTATACGAATCTAATTTGGATTATTACGAAGTGGTGCTGTATGTACTTCTTATCTACTAATATGAATCATTTCAAAAGCGACATGTTTGATTCGGGTATATTAGAGGATATTAGGAATAGATTTCAAACAGGATTGAAAGAACTTAAGTGTGTGTCAAGAATATCGTTTTTTCTCCTTTAATTTGAATATGAACAGGATTACTTTGAATGCTTGCACCATTTCAAAGAGATGGCAAGAATCAATGCCATCACCTTGGAAGCTCGTCGCCAAGAAAAATTGGCAAAAGAGGTGATCGTAACGAATTGTTCTTCTATGATCTCACTATTGCTTCCCAGCAAAAAGCTGAAACAAGTTAGGCTTTGTTTTGGATGGCTTTGTGATTTACGATTACAGACAAAATCGAACTTGAATCAATTTTATGTGTGCATTTACTTTGAAACTGATTGATGGAGGATGCGATAAAATCATGGAAGGTGAGGGCAGCGGGAGAAAGAGAAAAGATGGTGTTGATGGTTAGTCTTCTAGCTTCGATAACTCCCCAAGCTCGATCTCATCATCATATGCACACATGGGTTCATACTGCATCATATTCAGACTGCGGTCACGCTTTAACCTGCCCAAGGAGGGCAAGACAAAATTTTCTCACGTGCGGTGCTGAACGAAATCTATGGTTGGTCTCGCGTTTCTTGGGAGCAAAGTAGTTCTGATTCAACGTCATGGAGGATGATACACATTCACCCTTCCTCCCTCTACCTCACTCCCCCACTCCTTCTCTCCCTCATCACAAACTCTCGCTCTCGCCCTCACCTTGACATCAGCAAGGTAACTTCGAACGAGGTTCACAAGGTGATGGCTGCCGGATCTCAGCCCCATGCCAACTCTGAGGATACAGAGCGAGAAGCAATACACTGAATTCTCCGTCATATGCTGCTAGCAATCGAGTAGTCAAGCACACCAGCTGCGAGCCCGAACAGCAGTAGCAGCAGGTCGACCAACGGTAACCCATTGCTGCAGTACACTTAGTACTTCAGGGTCCTCCATTGGACTTGAGCAAGCACCTAGATTTCAAGCTGGATGGGATCATATCTTGAAAGAGACTGTGGATGGATGTGTTCTGTTGAAGAGATATCAATCCTTGACAAGACGAAATCTCAATATTACCTGGAGATAGGCCTTCACTGCGATGTAATCCCCAAAGCTGCCGACAAAGTCTGGCAAAGAACTGTTTCCAGACTGGCATGCTGGTTACTGCGAAGTGCGTCTATGGTCGAAAGAGAATTATACCTGGAGCCACTTTGACAGTTTGTCCACTGTTGCCTCAATCGAAGTTCCATTCGCCTGCTTCACGATCCAATTCTGCAAAAAATTCCCCATGATCAGATTTTCCCTCAGATGCACGTGACTGTGTGCAATACCTTGATGACCTCAGAGGGGTCCAACGAGCTTATTTTATGCACGCAAGTGTACCGCATTATGTCCCCGTCAAGGTACGCAAGGAAGATATCAAGACCATCTTTAGAGACCGCTAGTCCTGAAAAATGTTTGTCGTTGCTCTCTGGGCAAGATCGTCACCTTCCAGAAACGTCCGGCCAAGGCTACAAACCTCCTACTGAGAGCCTCAACAAGGTCCGTCCGTCCATGTCCACTTGGAACAGTCCACCTGGCGATCGCTTTTGCAGAAGAAGGACGTATCCATGCTCGTTCTGGCCACCCTCACCTTTGATGAACCCAAGGTCTCCGATCTTGCCGAACGAGCCACCTCCTCCCCATTCAAGCGCAACCCGCTCTTCACATGCTTTGTTGCTCTCTCCCTCCAGTAGCTCCCCTCCTAGCGTTCCATGCTTTTGCAAGCACAATTCATGAGCGATTGCGAGAGCTGTGTCTGACTGTCTGTCTGCCCACCAGACGACATCTGTCACGTGCTGATTGCCTTCATGCTGATGCCGCACTTTCGAGATCACGCGTGGCTTGTTGTTGGCAACATAGAAATCCTTTCGCATCCAGTCGAAGGCAATACCATCAAGATCGGAATTTTTCTGAAGATATTCTTTACAATTCGAGCGAGTGATGGAAATGAGATGGTTACGTTCACCTCTTTCGGCTCAAGCTGGAATGTTTCATGGAGGATCTTCGAATACTCTAATGTGTCTTCGAGAAGCCATTGCTTGCTCAAGTTCACGAACGTGATTCTATCATGATAGACCAGTCAACATTTCTCATCGCCAGACAAACGACCACACCTTGGCATGGAAGTTTCCACGTAACCAAAGATTGAATCCCGAACGTAGGAGAGGGCTGTCAAGCGCAGGGGTCAAGTAGGTAACAATGAGGTCTTAGAACACCTGTAATGTTCCCAAAGCCTACCATTCTACGTCGGTTTATGATTTTGCCTCCTGGCCAACAAGTAAGATCCGGTCGTGCTGCCGAAACGAAGGGGTCATTGATAACCTTGATTGTATTCGATGATTTCCATTCCTTTCTACGATAATGGCATTGGTGACAAACAGAAGTAATTGCATAACTGAATACCTCTACATTTCTATGGATCACCATCAGGGAATTGTTATGGTCGAAGTATGCTGTCCCTGACAAAACCACCTTACTCGGGCACATTTGGCAACACAAGTTCCGTTTACCCAAGACTTCTTCAGAAGTTCCTCGGAAATCATCAGCACTCCACTGGCTCTTTGTATCAACATGCGAACAAGAGGTGGAGTTGAGCTTACCGAGTTGACCTTGAAATCGTCGACGAGGCAGAGCCCGTCGAAAGAAGCACACGGGACGGGCAAATTCACATACAGGAGGGAGAGATACAAGAAAATACATCGAACCCCACGCATCGTCGCCATCCTCATGGTCCAAGAAAGTGTAAAATCACTGCCGTTCTTCGAATCTACATGTGTACTTCGAGCATACGGGTCGATTTTACGAGTCTCCGATTCGACCCCACCTGCTCAGTCCCCGTCTCCCTTCCCCTCCTCCTGCTCTTGTTTGATGCTTCTCTATAGCTTTCCTTCGCAACGTCTTGCTTCGATGCTCTTCCTCGTGATCGCTGCCCCCTCCTCCTCTCCTCAAGCGCTCATACTGACCAGTCAGGCCTCCGACATGTTTTCCCGCATGTTTCCGCAAGGTTTGGTGAAAGGTCTACCAGCTTCTCCGGTTTCCGTGGTCTGCCATCATTCCCTGCCACTTGCTAATGCTTGCAGGGAAGATGCAGGCAAAGTGAGAGGGAGAGCGTTGGGGAGGAAGAGCAGACGAGGGGAGAAGAGGAAGGAGGAAGGGAGAACGCTGTGTGGACCAAGAGCAAGGGCTGAAGGAGGTAGGAGGAGGAGCAAGCATCTGCTAGTTGGCACGACAAGACGCCAAACGTGTGTTGGAGGAGGCAGGCACAAAGGCGACGCACTCGTTAGGAAAGCTCCATTGCGACGGATACCCATGGACGCTGGATATCGCACAGGGCTTGGCCACCCATATACTCGGCAGTACTTCAACCCCATCGAGACCGGCGCCGCCAACGTACACTTGAACCCGTGGTTGCTCCTCCTAGCACTAATCCTGATCTATATCTGGTCAGATTCATTTTATGCATGATGAGGATGCTGATGAGCTCCATGACAGGTGGAAGACAATGATAAGTGGGAGCTCGCTGCTTGGAAGACAAGCAGCGCAAGCTACTTCTGGTACAGAGATGCACCCTAGCGGCTATGGATCGAGGGGTTATACGCGATTATGATAGATCGACAATAGAGTGTAGAAACATGTTCCTTTGTAGCTCTTGAGGATTTTGCCACGGATGGGATTATGCAGACAGTCTAACTGGGCATGATCATGTTCGATGTGACAAAGTTTAAGACAGGATTGATTGGCAAATACAAGTCTTTGTAATAGCTTTTGATACAAATCAACTCTGTGCAATCATTCCGCATGCTCTGCGATTCAGATTCATCAGCTTGTAAAATTTAAAACGGTCAAGTTGAGCCTTCGCGAGTATATGTCATGCTTTAGCATTTAAGGTATGTGCTTGTAACCCGTTGCGTTCCACCCCTTAGGATCTCTCAACCCGTACCTGCCGTTCAAGGATCAGGTTGAGTGCGATCAAGAGGCACTGCTCGTCACTTGTCCAAGTCTCCTTCAGTCACCGAAGGCACACTGCACCAACAAAGTCAAGACGGGCGAGAGCTGCAGAAGCCTCTCATCACTTGAGTCCTAACTTCACCGCCTCTTCTGCCGTGAGGGTGATTGGTCCACTGAGCCCCAGAGCTATGAGAAGCAAATATCAGGCGCGATGCTTCTGAGAAAAAAGTTGGTTCATCGGGTCCAACCTGCAGCTTCATCGGCTGTCAGCCTGTACGTGGTTCCAAGCAAGCCCAAGTCTGATTTGTCCTGGTTCGTGACTTTCGACTGGTGTTTCATGTCAGAACTGCAGAATTCAAGCAGGAATACATACCAAATTCAACCCCAAATGATCAATATCATCGTCAGTGACGGCTATAGGTGCAACGCCCATTGACTGTCATTAGATTATCAGCTTTTTACCGGGAAAATAGTGAAGGTGCACTACCTTGATGTCGTCGTCTGTTACAGGATCCAACTTCAAGCCGTATCTGATAGATTCGGACTGTCAGAAGAATGCCATACTCCATTGAGGTTCTACTTGTTCACATCATCGTCGGTGACATCGATAGCGTCACGTTGGCGCGAACCAGACGGCGCAAGCAACCCATAGCGATCAACATCTTCCGCTGGAGCACATGTCAGCACTGAACTCTTTGATCCCCAGCAGCGTTTTACCCGTCACAGGTTCATGAACGTCTTCGAACCCGCTCGGCGCAACCAGCCCGTATCGTTCTACGTCCTCGGGAGTGACCTGGATGTTTCCACCGTACCCGCCTGCTGCAGCTGTGGGTACACTCAACCCGAGTCTGAAGAGCACACGTCAGTCCTCAAGATGCTGTACACAAACAACCCACCTCTCAATATCATCCTTGGTGACATTGATGGCGGGGACATTGAACCCTGCCGGTGCTTTCAATCCGAGCCTCTCGATATCGGCATCCGTGACTTGAATGTTTGGGGTTTCAAATCCCTGTGGAGCAGACAGGCCTAATCGGTCGATGTCTTGAGCTGTAACAGTGATCGATTCCTCCTGGACAAGGCTGGTGAGGCTCTCATACATTGAAATACCTCCCAACATCTGAGGTTTACCGGAGTCAACGAAGTCCGAGCTCCTTTGTGATGAGATGCCAAGAGCAAGATAGCTACACAAGCTATGGCAGCGCCACAAACGCTAGCTTGAACACCCCTCCTCGTCCTCTGCTGCTTCTCCGCTGACCGTTGACTACAAGGTACAGATTAGTCCAGGGAAGAAAACCAATCAACATCCATAGGATCAACATGACATATGTACTCCATGTCGTCAAAACTCTAGAGGCAACAAGAAACCAACCACATCACACATCTGAGTTCAACACTGAGAGGCATCATGAGGCAGACGAGCGTTCGACTAGAGCCCTTCGGGGCAAGGGACCGGGGGATCAAGTTCACTTCATCACAACTCCACATCATGATATAACTGCCAGCAAGCAGCAAGGAAACAATGATCATACTTCACCATACCTTACTATGCATGGCTCGAACGTCCTGAAGTCTGCCATTACCAGCCGCACCTCCTCCCCGCCTTCTGTTGCCTCCCCTGCCATCCCAAGCTATATCCGTCTCTTTCCGGTTACTTCCGTTATTGAAAGGAATGGAAAACCTGTCGACAAGGGAGGGGTATCTTTTCCTTGAATTCGAGGGGTGGTGAACAAGGGTACGAAGCGTCCAATCAGCATGGAGCTTTTCACAGGGTGAAATGGTTATGGCAGGCGAGAACGACGACGAAGGACGGCAGATAGATGGAAGAATCGAACTCGAATCTGAGTTCTATCCGGTGTCCCGGAGAAAGACACCTTGAAATCTCTCCTTCTTTCCCTCAGCAGTGAAGAAAGACTGGAGCGTGGGAGAGGGATGAAGGTGCTTCAGGTGATACCGTCCATGTCCATGGGAGGAGTAGAGCGCGGAGTGCTAGAGATCTCCTCGTATTTGAAGGAGAAGGTGATCTTTCTCGCCCTGTCGTCTGTCTTGTTTTCTGACTGAGAGAACAGGGCCATGAGCCAGTCATCATGTGCGCAGGGGGAAAGTTGACAGAAGCTCTGAGGGGAAAGGGCATCGAAGTGATACTTGAGCCTTGCCTTCTGTCCAAGAACCCTATCAACATCTTCTTTCTTGTCCCATGGAAGCTCCTCCAAGCCATCCGGAGGTTTGGGATACACATCGTCCACGCGCGATCCCGGACATCGGCATGGAGCACTTGGATAGCTTGTCGGATTTCTGGGACAAGATACCTGACCACGCATCAGTGAGTGAGGTTGCTGGAATAGAGTGCAAGTTGTTGATCCTTTCTCGCTGCAGCGGAGCCTACAGCCTGACGAAAGGATTTTGGAAACGCGCCATGGCTAGGCCAATGTTGTGGGGTGCTTTCGTCGTCCTTCCTTCCAAGTTCCTATTTTCCTATGTGATGGCACACCAGGAAAGAATCATTGCTCGAACTGAGTGTTTGCTTGTACTGAGTTTTTTGTGCAGCATTTAAGTGCTGAGGATTCAACACCTACAACCTGTCATGGGCTACCAAAGTTCGCTCTACCTGATTCCGATTCAGGCCAGCTCAAGATCGTGTTATGGAAAGGGCGGTTGGTAGAAACGAAAGCAGTGATTATACCAAGGGGCATCGACACGTCACAATTTCAAATTTCAGGTAATCTTCTCGTGCAAGTGGACATGTCCTGTTGATACGATATGACAGAAGACAACATAAGTGTAGCAAAATGTTTTGCAATGAAATGGAACCTTTATGATTCCAAGTTGCGAACAGTGCTTCTTCCAGGTTAATCCTTGTTTGTCTTTCAACTTTTGTGAATTTCTATCACAGGGCGAGTAAGCAGGATAAAGGGACAACTCGACTTCATCAGAGCGTTAGTTTCTATCTTTCTCCGCCCTTTCAGAGTCATGATCTCCATTGCTGATACCTTGACCTCTTCGATGCAGACTAGCAACATTCAAGGAGACCGCGAAGGGTGTCATCCTGGGGATGCCAGTCAGACCGAACCGTTTCAGTAGGATGCTTGCTGATGAAACTGGTGTTCAGACCATGCATCATCAACATAGAACGTCTCATGCCCCTGGCAGGGAGATTGAGGAGGGAGTGCGGGTTGAGCTGCCAACTGGAGGAACAAATCCATCCTGACGAGATGCCTGGAGCTCTACTATGTGCTGATGTGGTTGGATATGATTGCTTGCATCCGCTCGTTTCCATCTGAATCACGGTACAGGTAGTGATCCCCTCTCTAACGGACGAAACGTTCTGTCGAGCCGTCATCGAAGCCCTGGCTATGGGAAAGATCGTCGTGGCGTACGAAGGAGGAGGCATATCAGAGATAAGGGATTTCTTGCGAGATGAGGTTAGTCATGATGGGCATCAGAGGCCCTGGTGACTCATCGCAGGGAGAAGAAGCGTTTCTCACAAGACTGCGACTCGTCGAGCGAGGAGATGTATTACCCCTGACATTCAGCCCGTCATTCCATCCTCCTCCTCTTTCCACTCCAGCCTCCTGCTTTCCAGCCTCCACGCTGCTCAAGCACTTTGGCATGAATGTTATCGTTTGCTCACTGATCATTCTCGTCTAGATCGACGCGCTATCAGAGGAGATCCAGTCATCACTCGAGGTAGTCAACTGATGGACATCGACGTTCTGATGTTACTTCAGCTCTTGGATGACACGGCGCCTCATCTTCGGCGTCTACAAGGTCTGGCGCTCAAGGTGTTTGCAAATTTGATACATCATCATAAACATCCTCTGTTTATCAGGTTGCTGATTTTGTGAGGAGAAAATGGAGCATCCAGAAGCTCTGTGATAGTGAGTTTCGAGTGTATTGCAATGTCATGGATATGTATCACAAGCAACGCGCACAACACGCGTGAATAAAATAGTGATATTAGTGATATCACTACAGAAACAAGATGTGTCCAGAAGAAAAATCACAGCCCAAAAAATCTCCACGATGATGTTCAAACGTCATCCTCTTTCACCCTGAAGTACCGTTTGATGTCCTTGAGAAAGTTCATGCACTTGCGATCTTTCTGTTGCAGCGTCTCTTGGATCATGTCTCGCAGGAACTGCTGATCTATCCCCCGGACCTCCAGGTACTCCCTGAACCCTTTCTGCAGCCGAGCATCCAGCTTGCTGAATCGCTTCGAGTCCAGACCCTCGAATTGTTCGTACTCTGCAATCGCGTCCTCATTCCCCTCCCGCTCGTCGCTCCTCTTCATGAACAGGTTGTACAGCATGGCGGACCTGCTGGCCTCGTTCGCCATGAAGCCGCTGTTCATCGCCGTCCCCAAGCTCAACCGCAGGATTCGAAATTCGCTCCAGCTTGCCTCGCACTCGAAGAAGAGGGGCAGCGTCGCTCGCTTCTTAGAGATGCCGATGAGAAACGTGGTGGAGTAATGCTTCGGGGGGATACGAGCCGGATGATTGGGCTGGGGGGCGTCTGTTCGCAAGACATCGTAAGTGGTCACTACGCTGATCAGCTCTTCCTCGTAGTCTCTCTCGTAGTACACGATCGCCGTCGGCTCCACGAAGTTGTGCATGTTTTCTTTCAGCTTGACTCTGCTCCAGGTCTCGTTCATGCTCTTGTGCGAGCTCATGTCCTCCCTCTTCCACTTCATCGTGTCCTCCACTGCTGACCGCAACTCCTCCATGTCACCTTCCTCCGACGCGCCCGACCGCTCCGTCGCCTCCATGCGCGGCCATGAAGTCGACCGGAAGAAGCGCCGTGGGACGCACAAGGGAGCAGGGGAGGGGAGGGAGGAGAAGGAGGAGGGAGGGAAGAAGAAGCCGCGCAGCATGGCCTTGCCCAGCCTGCACGCCAGCATTCTTGGTATGCGCCCGCTCATTCCCCGTCCTAATTTCTGTTCCCCGCAGTAGTCTGCGAAATTTTAGTTCGCCCCCTCCCAGCTCCTGCCCCTCCCCTCCCGCTGCCCTCACTTCCGCTCCCGCCCTGCGCCAGGGGGAGATGCAGGGAGGCAGGCAGGGAGGCAGGCAGGGAGGCAGGGAGGCAGGGAGGCAGGGAGGCAGGGAGGCAGGGAGGGAGGCAGGGAAGGAGGGAGGCAGGGAGGCAGGGAGGCAAGGAGGCAGGGAGGCAGGGAGGCAGGGAGGCAAGGAGGCAGGCAGGCAGGGAGGCAGGGAGGCAGGGAGGCAGGGAGGCAGGGAGGCAGGGAGGCAGGGAGGCAGGGAGCGAGGGAGAGAAATCTGAAAGCAAGCAGGGAAGGGAGGGAGGGAGCGGGATGGAGACGGAGGAGAGGGGGAGGGGAGAGTGTAATGAAGAAGGAAAGCATCCGGGAGTGGAAGGAAATGACGGCGGGAAAAGAGATCGTCAGAGCAAGGAAGGAGTGTCTGTGACGCTAGATCTGAGCAGACACCTGCGGCTGCAGCATGGCAACGAACGCAAAGGGGGAGAGGAATGTCAAGAAGGCCATGGCGATCGACCAGCGCCGGAGGCAGCGGCAGATGTTGGACAGGCAGAGATCGGAGCGCAAGGACCGGGTCATGCTGGTCAGCTGTGCCGCAGCTCGAGTGTAGGAGGAGAGTGAAGTTGATTCCAGGCAAGAATGATGGGAGGCGAGGAGGAAGGGGAAGATGAGAGGCAGGCACCAGCAGCGTGAGCTGAAGTTGTACATGCCCACGTTGCCTTGATGGTGTTCTGCTCAGCAGCCCTGAAGGGCAGGCAGACTCCAAGTCGAAGGCGAGCAGAGCACACAACCGGAAGCAGGTCGATCTCGACGAGGACACATGGAAGGGCAAGGTGAGGAGGAGCGAGGGTTGTGACGGTGCTGACTCGACCAAAGATGATGATGCCGGATTGGATGATAGAAGTCCCTGACGAGCTGCAGAACAAGTGGCTCGTTGCTCCGAGACCGCAAGGGTATCGCTCTCCTCCCGCTCGTCTTCGTTGTATCTCGTTCCCTCTTCTCCACGTCGCGGAGCTCAAGAACCTTTTTGACGCCTCCTGCTGCTGCGGCTTCTGCTTCTGCTGCTGCTCCTCTCCTGCTTCTCTCCTGCTCCTCTCCTCCTCCTCGATGTCCCTTGTCCACGTTCTCAAGTTTGATTCCGTGAGACAGGAGAAGATGTTTGGTCTTATCATCGGGCGGGAGAACCATAGCGCGATTAAGTGCTAGCTAGTCAACCATCTCTTTAGTCGTGATCTTGATCATCAGGAACCGGGAAAGTCTTCAAACAGTTTCAATCGGCCCTGCCGAACGGAGGGGTATCAATTGAGCACTTGAACGTCTGATCCCGATCGTGTTGGCTGACTTCATGTGATGTTCAGGTGTTAGCAAACAGGCAAGGGAGGATAGGAGGACACGATACGACGATCCTCGACTGTATTTTTGTCGACGAGCTCAACTGTTTCTTCATCTGTGATGTGATGTATGTCACGATGAGCAGATCATTGCAAAGAGTACAAGTGGTGATCATCCGAGCAGGTGCTGGAAAGGTCATGCGGTGTACGATTGTTCTGCAGACTTCAGACTGTTCTGGTGATAGGAGGTTCCCACATGGATGAGTTCTGACAGTTTCTTCAGGTTACAGCAGAAGATTTCGGAGGATGCTGCATTTGCCGCTCAATTCCACGAGCACGTGAGGACACGGTTATTCACAAGAACGTTCCTGACTAGAGCATGCTCGCTCTAGAACAACCCGTTTCCCTTGCACATCCTCCCATGGTACTTCTGCGATATGAATGGGATCGAATCAGCGTATAGGTCTTCCCTACCTTGCTTCAAACCTCCTGGGATCTGATGCGCCACCTAGGACCTTGAGTTGTCCATTCGTCAGGGATGGTTTGCAGGTTTGGCTTCACTCTCCCTCCTGCCATGGAGGGATGATTCTTGTGTCTGCAGTTCCTGCACAGAGAAAGCCACTATGAGATTGGACTCACTCCCTTAATGCTGCTGTGGAAAGACATGCAATGTGGTGGATCAATGACATTTTCAGTCTTGTTGACATTCCATGCAGGCAGCACATACTTGTCAGAAAGCTATCCCGGGCTTGACCCATCTGTTCAAGTAAATAGACCCTCCTCTTTTCCCTGCTCTTTTCCCTCCTCTTTTCCCTGCTCTTTTCCCTTCTCCTTTCCCTTCTCCTTTCCCTCCTCACCATCTCTGACCCACAAGGTCAGGTCGTCTGCCTACGAGTAATGGAGGATGGAGCATTGACCACGAGCGACGATCCTGCTGTTGTGATTACAAGGGCGCCCGATGAGCAGAAACAGATCATTCAGGTGGAGAACAAACACGTTGAATATGCAAGATGTGACGGAATTTATCCACAGACAAACTCTGACAAGCTTGCGTTGTTCAAGATCGCCGGGATCAGCATCACATACCCAGACAACTGCAATGAGATGTCCGTCAGCGGGCCGCCAGACGTGACGGTGGAGGCGATCGAATTCTTCTCTCCTGCAGGTGAACTTCAGTCTTGTGCAAGTTTGTTCACATCTCAACTATTTCTTCAAGCTGCTAAGAGGGCTGATGCGGATTCGTTGAGCAAAGCGCTGTAAGAATGTTTGTTGTTCCAGCCTTCTCGTGCTGAGCAACATCTCGAAGGTTTCAACAAGCTCTTCGCACGCAGCCGTTGAGCATCGAGGACATCGTTAACACCGCCATGGCTCAAGTTGCATGCTGTGCTCCATGAGGAGAGAGCTGGACGACACGGAGGACGTGAGGGAGGGGTCGGTCTGAGGTTGGCGGAGGAGACGAGGGAAGGTTCGGGAGAATGTGAGGAAAGCGGAGGAGACGAATTATTCTTTCAGAGATTCTTTCAATGAAACACTAGTTTACAAAAGGCCGGGGATGATGGCAAACTGCAATACAAGACAAGTCAGGGCGGCGCGCAGGATGAACAGCATCTCATCGTACGCTTGCAAGTCGTGAAGACTCTTCACCGAGTGTACGATACCATCTCCTCTGGGATTGGATGAATTCACATTCAGAATGTCAACCAGACCCGGCGGCTCACCGTGCGGACTGCGGTGATGCTGAGGTTGGTGACGGTGAAGGCGAGGATGAGCCAAGAGCAGTTGAAGTAGAGTCCATGAAACAGCGCCTGAAATGTCATCAGATGTGAAGAGAAGAACCAACAAAGTTCGTTCACCAGACTCAGATATCTGATTGGCAGCGTTAGAAATGTCTCCTAGAGCCTCTACACTCACATCATCACTTCGGCGGTGTAATGAGGGCATGTAGACACATTCCTGAACAACCAACCACTCGGCACCACATAGACAGAAGAATGCTGCTGCAAATGTAGGCAATTTTTCACATGCCAAGACTGTCTCACCTGTTGCATCGATCGCAATGAGGCTAGTTCTACATGTCTGAACCAAAATCGCTCTCAGCTCATCACAATCATTGGATACGGATCTCATTACGCCATGTGCTGGCATGCCATCGACAGGAAGAAGAAGGCGATGAGGACGAGTCGAAACCCGCTCAGCGCCGACGGATCATTGCCGGAATCCCGCAGGAGACTGAAAAAGTCGTCAAAAGGAATGGATAGCAGGGCAGGGCAAGGGCAGGGAAGTGTACCGCTCTTCTTCTACGAAAGATACGCTGACAAGGCTGTAGAAGAACAGGCCGATCTTATCATCGCACTCAAAACACTTCACAGATTGTTCGAGGAGGACACCATGATGGTTATCGGATGCTCCTTCCGATCAGCCGAGAATTTGGTGACAAACACGGATTCGTACAACCTCCTGAAGAGGTGGACCTGCGTTCTCACAGCTCAAAAATTCCGTCCCACACTGCAGAGTATTTCACCTCTAGGCATATCAAAGATGTTGATGCAGAGGTGTAGACGAAGAAAGTGTTCAAGATAAACCCCCATGCGTAATAGGCGATCCATACAGTCCTGGCTCCGATGTACACTCTGTACAACACAGAAGACAGGATTCACTCGCATGGAAACAAACACAGCAGGATTCTTTCCTTTTCAGCACATCTGATTCTCGATGCTCCTTGTCTTGCAAGGAGCTCAACTTGCCGTAATAGGAAACATCGTTGAGGTACCTGAGGAACTGATACGCCCGTCAGAATCATGACGTCATGACACATGCTGTTTTTTGGGTGAAGTGGGGAGGAGAGGAGGAGAGGAGGAGAGGAGGAGAGGAGAGGAGGAGAGGAGAGGAGGAGAGGAGGAGAGGAGGAGAGGAAAGGAGGAGAGGAGAGGAGGAGAGGAGGAGAGGAAACGATAGGAGGAGAGGAGGAGAGGAAAGGATAGGAGAAGTTGAACCTTCGAGCCCTTGCCGTCGCTGAGTAAAACCATCGCGCATGTCACTGCCAGCCATGTCGCTCGCAGCAAGGCGACCGCCATGCCGGCGCCCCGACAAAGAACCAATTGTCGGGGTAGGGTCATTGAAGTACCCAGATATCAGTAAAAATAACCCCTCTTTATAGTATGAAAACAATGGGTGATTGATAAAATGTACGGGGTAGGGGTAATCATTTGCAGGGTAGGGGGTATTCTTGTCATACAGCAATGCCAGTGGAGGCTGGAGAGGCGACGAGCGAGGGGATCCGGAAGCTGCGGGAGAGGTTGGGAGGGTTTGAGACGGAGGATGGGAGGATCAAGGGACTCAACTTCAGGTGAAGATGCTGCCGCCATGCAGTCCTCGTACCTTCTCGCCTGTCTTCATCCTCCTCCTCCTCCTCCCTGGCCTGACTCTGTTTGTCAGGCCGAGAGACGGTGACGTCTTCGTAGTGACGTCTCCGAAGTGCGGGACCACTTGGCTGCAGCAGATCGTTCACCAGGTATGGTAGATCTTCTTCACATCTCCTCCTGCATCTGACCTCGCCGCCTCCTGCATCTGACCTCACCGTCTCCCGCAGCTGCGCTCGCGAGGATCGATGGACTTCGTTGAAATCAGCGAGGTTGTGCCCTGGGTGGAAATGGCAGCAGATCTCGGGCAGGTGGGAACCGTTCATAGAAGGATGTACCAAACCATTGGCTCAGTGCGAATAACAGGACCTGGATGCTGACCATGCTTTCTCGCCAAGAGCATTCAAGACTCATTGTTGGTACGATCATTGCCCGAAGGTAAGAGGGAAATTATCGGAGTAACTAGATGGAAACATGAACATCACGACTGCATGTGTCAGTCATCACTTTGTCTTGCCTTGCCAATCTTGGATGTGGTAGTACTACTTCATTGACCTGTATCATGCAGGGGGACAAGTGCAAATACATCGTAGTTGTGCGAGATCCCCACGACGTGGCTGTTTCGTTCTTCACTTTCTTTGAGGGATGGTACTTCCAACCGGGGGAGGTGGGAGAGAGAGATGTAGTGGAACGATCACTGATGTGCGTGCTCAAGGTTTCTTTGGAGGAGTTCGTCAAACATTTCTGGCTTGCTCGGGGGATCCCCGAATCCAAGATGCAGAACGCTTCCTACTTCCATCACCTCATATCTTGGTGGCAACACCGGTAGCAACAGTGCAATCCGGGAGAGGATGTCTTGACGGTGGGCAGATGGGATGACAACGTGCTCTTCTTGTTCTATGAGGATATGAAGGTGAAGCTATGAGTTGGGCGTGCGAGCAGTAAGGGTTGAACCCCCGGGTCCAGGCCGACCTCGAGTTGCACGTGAGAGAGATAGCGAGATTCATCGGAGTGGATCATACAGACAAGGAGCTTATCAGGCATCCGTGCCTTGTTCTTGTTGTTCACCAGCAGTGATCTCATGACGGCAGGCTGGCGACGGAGAAGTCGACGTTCGCCTTCATGTCAGCCAACAAGGAGTTCTTCGACGAACGGTCTGCTTCATCTCGCCAAACGAGTCTGCTCGGTCTGGTTGACGGCGCTGACAACAGGCTGACCAAGATGAAGAGGAACGTGCACTGTGGCCTTGAGCCGGGCGCTGGTCCGGACTCGCGCTCTCCCCGTCCCTCCCGCTGACTCGGCTGCGGTTGTGGTGGCAGGGCTGGGCAATGGAAAGGTAAGAGATGGAAAGTCAGGGCATGGAAAAGTAGAGCTGCCACAGAGCCTTGCTCAAGGTGATGATTCTTTTCATGCCCGGTTTCACCTCAGCAAGAGTTGACGGAATCCCCCGCAGAAATCGATGCCAAGTGGATGGCTACTGTTGGAAAGGTCCCTTTCCTTCTTCTCGAACTCCACCCTCTCCCCCTGCTCCCCCTATTCTTCCTTCTCCTCCTTCTTCTTGCCTCTTGTCCCGTCTGTTCGATACTTTGCTGTTCTCATCGCGGCGGCTGCTTTATCAGGACTTGGGATGCCAGACGTACGAGGAACTCAGGGAAAGGTGAACACGGAGGGCACAACCTGTGATGAGGCTTAGGCTGTTCTTGCAGACTCAGGAAGGAGCGAGAAGCCCGCAAACAGGCTTTGAAAGGAGATGTTTGAAGTGTAACTTTGTCAATACTAAAAGAAAGTCGAAAGACTCAGTATGCCGGGCCGCGGGCGGCGGAGTGACGGACTCTGACTGAAAGTTTTTACTCTGCCCATCCCAGGGCCCACTCAGTGACTCGCAACACGCCGGGCGCCGGCCACACGGCGCCACTCCGCCGGGACTGGGATCATGCCGTGCCGCCCGGCCGGGGCCGGCCGACCGTCACTGACGGCCGCGTCACTGACGGCCGCGTCACTGACTCGTGAGTCGAGGCAGAGTCACTGTCAGACTAATTTGCGCCGGGCCGGCTAAATTTAAGAGATTTTTGCTGTTTTTAGGCGAGATCTGAGCTAAATTTTTAGATTTGGCAGGGGTGGGGTATTACTTTTGATGTAATTGAAGGGGTGCATAATCGCGGGAAGTCATTCCATTTAAGGGGTAGGGGTATATTTTGGGGGGGTGATAAGGGTCCTCGATGGGGGAGATCTACACGTGCAGAAAAAGAGGGGAGAAAGAGGAGGCGAAAACAAGCAAAGGAGACAACAAGAAAACAAGACAACAAGACAACAAGACAACAAGACAACAAGACAACAAGACAAGGAAGCAAACAGATCACAACATGTAGAAAGAGTCTTCGACTTGGCTTCATCCGACCGTCAATCGTTTGAATCCATCCGATGAAGTCGCTTCTTGCCTTGAAACGAAAGCAAAAGAAGCAGCGACAGAAGGAGAGAAGAAGGCAGGAAGAGAATGGCAAGAGCGACCCTGTGGATGACAACGAGGAGGCCTCGGAGGGAGAGGAGTCGATAGGATCCGACAACATCCAAGAGCTCCCAGCATCTCGAGCATCGCGGCTGAATGAGTTGGGGTTTGATGAAGAGGAGCTCGGTTTCAACACGCTGGAGTATGAGACGGCTCTCAAGGTCATCGACCGTCTGGCTCAGAATGTCCCTCACTTCCGCTCCGCCGCTTTCAAGCAGCTCCGCAGCGCCATGCACCCTCTCGTAGAGGATCAGATGAAGAAGTATGGAGTGAAGGGCAGCCTGAAGCGGAAGAGGAAGGACGTCGCGGAGCTCCAGTCTCTCAAGGAGCAGGACAAGGAGTGGATCAACAAGGCTGCTCTGCGAGCCAAGAGGCTGGCAGCGCTGGAGGAGCTGAACAATGCCGCGCCGGCGCTGACGAACGGGTCCGCTCCTTTGCTGCTGACGCACATGGGGGAAGTGCAGGAGATGGCGGCTCAGGTCCGGCTGCACCGGGTAGCCGACGGCACCGTCGAGTTGAACGAGGAGGAAGAGCAGAGCTCGATGATGGAGGATGCTCGTCGGCTGAACATCCCCATCCAGTGCTACATCTGCAAGAGACCATTTGTCGACCTCCACTTCTTCTACGATCAGCTCTGCCCGAGCTGCGCCAGCCTCAACTATCGCAAGAGGAACGAGCTGGTGGAGATGGACGGGAAGGTAGCTCTTGTGACAGGAGCGAGGGTCAAGATCGGATTCCGTAAGCTCGTCTCCTGTGGTATTGATCGCATTCCTGACGACTTCCTTGTCTTGCTGTGCAGGCTGTGCCCTGAAGCTGCTAAGGTGTGGTTGCACCGTGGTAGCAACGAGCAGGTTTGCAGCTGATTGCGCACGAAGATACGCGCAGGAGAAAGGTGCGACAGATCAAGTCGTGTGTACAAGTAGAGCTGATGACGACCCCAGACTTTGACAAGTGGAAAGACCGACTTCACTGCGTGGGTATCGACTTTCGTGACCTTGCCTCGGTGAGTTGCTGTTGCAAGAACTTCTCTTGATTGTGTCGCTGACTATATGGACAGGTCGAGCAATTCTGCTGTCACATGAAGGAGAAGTTTTCAAGGCTCGACATCCTGATCAACAACGCTTGTCAGACTATCCGACGCCCTGCGCAGTACTACCGCCATCTCCTACAGAACGAGCGCAAGGATGTCAAGGAGCAGGAGCCAGCGGTTCAGAAGTTGCTGCAGATGCACGAAACGATGAACTCTACAAGGCAGGGGATGTTGCTGGAGGCGAAGGAGACCCTGCCGGGCATCAAGATAGAGCAAGTGGACGAGGACGAGGAGGTCGAGGAGGATGTTGGCAGAGTGAAACCTGTTGCAAGCTCAGCGGATGTTGGACCGAAGGAGGAGGTGGTAGGGAGCTCGTGCAAGCTGAGTGAGGCCTCCAACACAACCGTGACTTCCAAGATGCCGTCGAGGAGTACAGCAGCGGAGATGTCTCAACTTGTGGTGACGGAGGAGGACCTGAATGAGGACCCGCACGCGTTCCCCAAGAATGAGAGCGGGGCTAGCGTGCTGGACATCAACCAGCAGCAGCTGGACCTGCGAAGGAAGAACTCTTGGATGCTGCGACTGGAAGAGGTGAACCCTTGATCTGCTCCGCTTGTCGTGCGATGCTCTTGCTGCTGTTGCTCGGCTGTTTGCCCGATGATGAAGATCCTTTCCGTGAGTGCTTCAAGGACGAATTTGTGATCCTCCTACTCTCTCAGGGCAAACTCTCCCCCTCTTGACTTCCTCCCTCCCTCGGCCCTCATCAGCTCCTGACCCCCCTGGCAGGTTTCCACCGGGGAGATGGCAGAGGTCATGGCGATCAACGCCATTGCGCCTGCGATTCTCAACGCGCGGCTCAAGTCTCTCATGGAGGCGTCGCCGGATCGGCCAAGGTTCATCGTCAACGTGAGCGCCATGGAGGGGAAGTTCTACCGGTACAAGTCAGACCAGCACCCGCACACCAACATGGCGAAGGCAGCGCTAAACATGATGACAAGGACATCGGCGCAGGACTACGTCAAGTCGGAGATCTACATGACGGCGGTGGACACGGGATGGATCAACGACGAGAAGCCGATGGAGATCGCGGCGAAACATGGCGAGAGGCACAACTTCCAGACACCCTTGGACGAGGTCGACGCGGCTGCGCGCGTGCTGGATCCTGTCATCGCGCCTCTGATCGAACTGAGGGAAAAGAAGGAAGTGAATATTCCCCATGGGGTTTTCCTCAAGGATTTCTTCAAGTGCGAGTGGTAGTTGTCGTCTGGTGAGCTTGAAGATTGTATGATAGCCAGAACTATTCTTTTATTCTTTGAATGAAGTTACAAACGATGAAAACTTGATGTAATGTCTTAAGAAAGGTGGCATCTTTGCGGGAAATGCTCTCAGTGAAAATCTCAGCGATCAAACAGTTGGCGGGACAAGAAAAGCATGAAAAGAACGCAAACAAGTCCGTATGATGTAACGTCTGTTCCGAGAAACAAGCAACAGCTGGTTTACAAAGCTGTTCCTCTCTCGAGATTCTCTTTGATGACCTGGCAGCACGAGCTCAGCTGGGAAAGTCAACAAGCAAACCGCCACCTTGGTGTAGTCGCCGAAGGCTCTGTCGATCTTCTTGTTGAAGTGCTTGTTGCGATCGTTGATGTAATCGACATCTTGAACACAAGACATCTCAGAAGAGAAAGAGGAAGCATCGCAGAACGAGAGAGAGGTGGAAGAAAGGGCCGGAGGCAAAGAGGAAGGGTGGGGGGAAAGGGAGGGATTGAAAAACAAGAGGTAGACTGAAGGAGCGTGCTCGATGGGTCGTTAGTTGCATCTCCTCACCTGCTTCGAACACTTCGGGCCTGCGACGAGAGAATTTGTTCCTCCTCTCCGCAGCATCCAGCAGATCCTCCACCATCGCTTCCACCTACATGACGACAAATTGAGCTTACCAGGTAAGCACAACCCAGCAGCCGACCTTCTCAGTAGGTGGCTGATAACCAGCTCCACCGTAAGAAAGTGAGTTGGCATCGCGGAAGAAGTCCCTGACTCGTCTTGTCAGCAACCCGCGCGTGCACGTGCCAACAACTCTCACTTGTCGTTGGCCTTGGCGGCCTCGTAGCTCTCAATGTCAGGCTGGAGCTGCTCCGCATCCCATCAGCAAGGAGAAGGGGCAAGGACACAGAGACCTTCTTGATCCGCTTCTTGTGGGCCTTGTAGAGCGTGTCTTGGTTGAACACGTCCCATCCAAACGCAGCCTTGCCTGCATCCACAGCTAGTAAGACAACCAAGCATCCTTGAAATTGCTGATAGCAGATGACGGGGATGGTGCTCAGATCACCTTTCTCTTTCTTTTCCTTCTTCTTTTCCATGGACTCAGCTTGCTCCAGAGTGACCAGTCTACGAGAAGGGGATCGATCAGCCCGAGCGAGAAACACCCATGAGCATCACAGTCTCTTGTCCACTTCTTGGCTATCGTCATCGGCCTCAGCAGCTTCCCTGCAGCAGATTCACAAAGAGAATCAAGGGTATCGCTGCTAACTGAACACTCACTTCTTCCGTTTCTCAGCTCGCGCCTCCGACAACTCCTTCTGTCGCTTCGCCTCGCCAGCAGGATCTGTCGCCCGCCGCTTCTCCGCCGCTACCTCCATGTGGTTCAGCTTTCGGCCTTCGTTCTGAACATCCCGGTCAGTGATTCAATCTTGTAGGCATTCAAACGGCATCGCAATGCTTCCACAGATGATAGAGTCTCATTCACAGCTATCCACTTCCTAGGTTTCCTCTGGCCTTCTTGTAACTTCGGGGCAAATTCTCACTCATACCAGATCTGCTGTTTGGCTGCATTTGATAAAATACTCGCAAGGCTTGCATGGGGTGACTTCTGCACAATCTCACTCGATACATCACCCCATCAATATACATATCGTGATTGCATACACCAACTTCATTAACTCATCTTCAACTACCATGAACTCTCGCCAAGTCAACCTGGCATTCAACCCTCAATGTTCTGCTCAGTCACCACTCTGTCTACATTGCCTCTTGTTGATCTTCTCCCAGTTCGTCATTCTCCTCCTCCTCCTCCTCTTCCTCTCACTTACCATCCTCATCCTCAGTTCGAAGAGCTTCCGCTGCTTCTCCGTCATCCCAGCTATAGCTCCAGCCTCCGCCATCGTCCCTGCCCGCTACTGGTACCCCTACCCCTTCTGCTATACTACCCCCAAGGATTTTTCATTGAAACCCTGCAAATGACCTTATTCACCAGTACTTTTGACAATTTAAGTACCGGTAGTAGAGTACGCCATCCAGCAATGACCCTGAGAGGACTACCCCCTACCCTACATCAGAAGTTGGTGCGGTATGAGGGGATTGCGGATTTCCATGGCAGCAGGACGAAACCTGTGTCGACACTGAGGACTGGTGGAGCAGGAGCAGGAGCTGGAGCTGGAGAGTCCAGAGGAGGAGAACCTGTACCAGGAGCAAAGGAAGATCGCCACATGGAGCATCCTAGAAGTGCCGAATCTGGGAGGAGCATGGTCCAGGTTGTTCTTATCTGGGTGTCCGCCATGGTGAGATGCTTGTGGCAAAGAGAGATTGTCTGAGATGTCTTGACTTCACCTTGTCCAAACCCTCTAGATAGTGAAATCGTTGGCCTTCTGGTCATACCGATCAACTGACTTCGAAGTCCATCGAAACTGGTTCGCCATTCCGATGTGTGTAGTCGTGTGATTGGTTGTCAGGCTTGCAATCACGTCCTCATTGCCCATATCCAAATGGTATTTCGAAGACACTTCAGAGTGGACCCTTGACTATCCTCCACTCTTCGGGTGGTTTGAGAAGGTATGCTCCTACTGCAAGTCTGAACTCACCGCTGATCTCAGCATGTACATGTAGTTCCTCTCTCTGTTTGCCGTTCATGCTGACGCCAAGATGCTCGACATCAAGTCATTGAATTATGATTCCGATAGAACAATCTTCTTTCAGCGATCCACGGTTTCAATCTCTGTGATCTGATCATTGCCTTGACTTCTCACAGGTCTTGCTGACTGAGATACTACTTCTATTGGCAGTCCTTCACTACGTCGGGAGTTTTCCTTACACCTCGCGTTTTGCATCTTCTAGGAATGCTTTCGCTCTTGATGCGAACCAGGCTAGCCTGTCCATTGTGATTCTCGCTGCTGTGAACGCGGGCCTCTTTATCACGGATCATGTACATTTTCAATACAACGGGATGCTATTGGTACCTTACTCAAGTGCTCCTGTTGGGTCGTCTGATTGTCTAACCAGGGGTTGCTGTTGTTGTCGATCTCTTGCATTAGTAATGGGCAGGATCTGTTGGGGTCGTTTCTCTTTGCCGTGCTCGTGAACATGTGATCCACGGCGGGGACTTCGAGTTGTAGTGTAACCATGTGCGCAGGAAACATTTATACCTCTCCCTTGCTCCCGCGTACTTTGTGTACTTGTTACGACACCACTGCATTTCGCCACATCCGCGGTAATCGTCTCACAAACTCAGTCCAAGTGTCAACCTTCTGCAGGTGTTGGAGGACTGGGTCAAACGTCTCGTCCGTGATGATGAGGTTTGCAACTTTAGGAGTGGTTGTCCTCTCTGTTTTCGGGGTCTCTCTGGTACCGTTTTACGTCGCTGGAGGCCTGCCATGCTTGAAGCAGGTCTTCGCTTCTACTGCTGCTGGTGTCTGTTGCTCATCATCGTGTTATCAAGATCTTCCAACGATTGTTTCCCTTTGGCCGTGGTCTTTGCCATGCATATTGGGCTCCGAACGGTAATCTTTGTTCTGTGCATATTTTCTCATTGAGCAACATTCTATTTCTAGTTTGGGTCGCGTACAATCTGGTTGACAAGGCCCTTCTCAAAGTCCTTGGAACAAGAGGAAACAATGTCGTTTCTCAAGGCTCAATGACAGGTAAGACAGGACATACCTTTGAGCTCAGGCTCAAGAGAATTTCTTCTGTTCCAGGTGGACTGGTAGGCGATCAGCTGCATGTTTGGCTTCCGACCGTGACCCCAGGCTTGACGGTAAGGGCTGTGTCTTCCCACCCCTGCATATTCACAGCACTGCGCGCACTTGCAGATCTTACTGTCCTTGTTGGCCATGGCTCCTGGTTCGAACTTCCCTCAATGGAATTTACTTGCCTGACTTCAGTTCCCTTGAGCAGCTCTGGTCATGGTATGGTCAGCGTCAAGGGGGCCACGGAGTCGCCTGGAATTCATTCACCTTATTGCTTACTGCTCCCTGGCTTCATTCCTCTTTGGGTTTGTGGATCGTTTTATCCTTGTATGCGACTGAAGTGCTGTTCGCTAAAGGTATCATGTACACGAGAAGGCTGTGTTGAACGCAACGTTGCCGATGCTCCTGCTTGCTCCATTGTCTCAGAAACATGCGGAGTAGCTCATATCCTGTCACCTGACCACCCTGATCATGCACTCTCGCAGGGCTTATCTCTTCCTGTGCAATGTCGGGCATACCCAGCTCCTGCCTCTCCTCTTTCGACAGGAGGAATGGGTAACAGGAACCTTTGAAGCGTCTCCATGAGTCCTCTGAACGTGTGCAGGCTCTGCGTATGCTCGTCTGCCTCCTCCATCTTTCCTTGTCTGGCTCATTGCTGCCCATCGGTCGTGTAGAACCTTCACGATCTTTCTATGACATTCTTGTCAGGAAAGGCAACCGGTAGTTCTCTCACGCGGGCTGTGTCTTTCCTCTATCAGGTACCTTGTGGCTTAGGAGTCAGCTGGACGTCTGCTGGTGCATCCTGACTTCAGGACCTCAGGTTGGGTTGTATGTCTTGCCAGAAGTCCTCGAGATCCTTCAACCTTTGGTAGGGGCGACAAGGCCAACACTCGACATGCTCAAACAGCGGTGACATGCTTACAGATTCTGCCACATCTGCCTTTCCTTCCTCTCCTGTTCCGTTCCACCTATTGGTGATTGCCTTGCTTGCTGCCGCTGTGATGGCTTGCTGGCTCACCTTTACCGTTCAGCTTGCCTGGCATCTTGATATCCTCGTATTCCATCCTCATGCTCCTTCGAGACGAAACTCGCTCTTCTCAACGTCGTTGTGATTGAACTTACTGCCTTGAAAATGAAAAAACGCACGGTACACCGTGGCACTGCCGGAGTCTACTAGTTGAACTTCTGAGCCTCCGCGGGGGCGCGCCCGTCACGGCGGTCCGACTCAGCGGGGGCGGGCCAGTGAGCAGCGCCGTGGCACCGTACGGTTGTCACACCGAGTCAGAGAGGCCCCCGCGGGGGCCCCGGGCCCAGCCTGTTTCTTTTGAGGCTAAGTCAGTGCCATTTGCGTAAGGCTCAGTGACACGGACGGTCAAAAATTTCAGAGTTACCGGCGGACCGTGCTGTGCCATCCGAGTCACTGATCAACGGTTGAATCGGATACTAGGATCAGTGACTCACCGTCCGATCACCGGCCGGGGCCGGCGTGATCCGAGTCCCGGCCGGGCGCGGCGGCGGCCGGGCAGGCCGGGCGGCGGTGTAACGAATTGTGATAACCCCTGTAACGGTGCAGCCTGCCCCTTCAGGAGCATGTTGATGGTTCGAGGACAAATGGCGATGGTGGGGAGCGCGATGCTCCTCACGGCCATGGCATGCACTCTTGGACTCATACTCTTTGCCCAGAATGTTTCGCACAAGGTGAAGCTTCTCGGATACGATCCCTACAGACCAGTTCAGAGGGGAAGGTCGTTTTCTCGGGAGAGGTCAGGAGGAGCTAGGGATGCGTACAAGCTGGACAATGAAGAGAGAACTCGGTTGCCATCGTGGGCTACAGAGTGGGCAGAAGAGCCTGAGAACAGCTGCCCTCCTGGCGCACAGTGCGGAAGAGGGAAGGTCTTTAATCCTGTTGGACAACTCGGGAGATGGGTCATGATTAAGACGTCCCCACACTACAACACTAAGGTGGACGATTACAGCAGGTATAACTGTGAGGGGATGCCAGGTTGGGCGCTTGAAGAGTGCCACCGTGTCCGACAACATGAGGCACTGCTAAGGAAGATGGACGAAGGGGCCCAAGTTCAGGAAGCACCTGTTGAAGAAGCAGAGGAGAGCTCGGATTGAATTGGAAGTCTCAGGGAACGGGCAGATGGATGGAGGAGTCGTCTGTGAGGGAAGGGACATGCTTGCTGATCCTTTCTAGAAAGGAACAGATCATTGAGATTGAATGCTGGCATCGTAGGCTTGTTCTAGTGTACCAGGAAGTTGAAGATAGAACGGTAGGAGAAGGAGTTGGCGTATCAATTAGATATATACAAGATATGCTGATACATAATTTTCTCTTCACTTAGATTTCTGTCGCACTGTCTCCAGAATTTTCGAGAATCTTATACAATTCTTCCTTCAACGTACCACAGCTGCATCAATCTCCAGTAAATAGAAGCTAGGGCATCAAGCTTTCAGCGCACCTTCCGTTGAAACATATTCCAAACCATCCACAGGACTTTGCACTCTCCACATTGCTCTTGCTGTCGTCCACGAGAATGCACTGCACAGAGGTACCTTGAACTGAGAATCGCGATAACAGAAATCGTCACCTGTCCTGCGTCTAGGTTCAGTTTGCGTTGAGCCATGAGGTACGCTTCTTTGTCTGGTTTCCTTAGTCCTGTTTCTGCAGACACAAAAGACCACTAGGAGAGGTGTGAGCGAATTTGGAATACATTTGTGATTGAGTGACCGGCAATATCGTCGAAAGCGAAAGTTTTGATTCAATCTGGTTGAACCAGATTGGATAATTGGAGATGATATCTGTAATTGAACAATTACTTGATGACAATTTTCGTATGCGCTTGGCAACATACGCATTTCGTATCCCTGAGAATCTGAAATCAAATAGAGCAAGTAGTGCAAGCGAAATTCACCTTTTGCTTTAGTTCTATAAGGAGCTCCTTCATTCCTGGCAACCATTCATATCTGATGGGAATCACATCATTCTATCATGTCATCACTCATGTTCCTTTCGAAAATCCTCACTTTGAAGCAATCATGTTGACCATTCCCTGTCCATCGAATTTTCTACGATCCAGAAAGAATCCGTCCAGGAGATCTTGCTGCGACCAAACTAAGCTGAAAGACATCTTTCTTTTCGCATACACTTACTTCTGTACAAAGACCCTTTTCAAATTTCTCCCTGCCAGGGAATTTTCTTCAGCTCTTCGAGGTGGAGATGCAAAAACAGTGTTACCAAATTGCAGAATCCTTTGTCTTGTACAGCTCTTCCAACGTCATGCCCAAGAACGCAGGCACCTCAATGAAGAAAGGATCGTACACCAGAGTACTCATCACATCCCAAAAAATAACTTTCCGACTCTGAGTTTGCGATGGTCTTCCATCCTTCAATGCACACATGACCCGTTGTGAGCGATGTTGCACAGGCCAAACTGACGGTCTCTGCTTGACTACTGTCTGTGCAACCCGGTCGTGATTCCTGGCCTTTTGTGCGATGCTGAAAGTCTGAAAGCTAGCGAAACCTGCGTGTTTGATTTAGCATGGATCGAAGTATCGCCCCTCCGCATCTACCCCCTGGTTCTATTGCATACCTGCAATAGGAGTGTGTCGCTGGGCACAATCTATGTAGCTTGCAGTGAAAGCATACAGGATCCAACTACGCAAGGGAAGGGACCACCAATTCTGTTGTTTCAAGCAAGTACAATCAGAAGTCGAGCAATTCAAAGGAAAATCGTAAACACAAATTCAGCCTATGCCGACTTGCCGGCAAGCGACACCACTGACAATAGGCTCTTCGCACTGATCTACTTGCTGCAGTTTCTCTGCTCATCGTCTGCTCCTGATCATATTCACCTCGCATTCCGCTCTCTGCTCGCCTCATGCTCTGTCCCACTATCATCTCAACACACATTCCCTGACCTCACCATGCGACTGCCGGGAAAATTTACACCCTACCCCTTCATCTAGTAACATGACCCCCCTTTTACCTGATCCTACCCCCCTTTGAGCCCTCTTGTATACCCCATGGATGGGATGGGTTTCAATTGTGTACTACCCCTCTTTGGACCACACTGTACCTATCGAATTCCTGCAACCCACCCCCCTACTATTACCCACCCTCCCTCCACCCACCCCCTCACCCCACTTCGCCCTCCCACCACGTGCCCGCAATGCTGCGAGCCGTAAGAAGCGGCTTGCGCAGCATGCGCTGCGTCGCTCACGCGAGCCTCAGAGCAGGGGAAGTAAAACCATCCTCAGTCTCAGCCCTTCACCTCCACCGTGCCACGTCCCCCTTACAGTCAACTGCTCGACCCGCAGGTCAATGGTTAAACGCAATGGCTGCGCCAGGAATTCGGTGCATGAGTGCTCAGTCAACGGCTGCTGATTTTCAGAAGGTAAAGCTGGTGGTATCCGAACAGATCAATGTTCTCAAGAAGCAAGAAGAGCTGATGAACGACTTGTACAAGCCCGAGGGCTGGACACAAATCAAGATTGATGAGATTATGGAAGGGCGCGCAGAGGTCACCTCCCTTCTCAACTACGAGAAGCAAGTGGGGAATGAGGTTATCAATGTGATCTCGTCATACGAACTCGTGCAAGAGAAAGGAGAGGAGGACGATGAGGTGGAGGACGTTGATGCGGAAGATCAGCAGAACGGATACGACCCACCTGTTGCTACGCTGTTCCTCGTAGGAATTGCAAAAGAAGGGCAGAAGCTACCTCTTTTCTTTGAGTGTGTTGGAGACAGGCATGGATTTGAAATTCTCCGTATCAACGTTGGGCTGACGTACTCGGGCTTTCTGAGTGAGGATAATGGACAAACTGCATTGTTGTATCATGCTTACATGTGGAGGAAGCACCAGCGGGATGGGAAACCGCAGAACGATCCGTTTATGGTCGACCAGGATGTGTCCCAGGGTGGAGGATCTCCTGAGTTGAGCGAACTTGATGAACGTGTTCAGAAGGCGTTTGAGGAACTCTTACCTGCTCGAGGAATCGACAGTGATTTCATCTCGACGCTCATCGACAACTTGCTGGCGCAGGGCTTCTTCAACAAGATGAAGTTCTTGCGATCAATGGATGCTTGGTTGAAGCCTTAGGAGATGGATTCGTATCGACAAGTGTAGCAGAAGACTTCAGGGAAGTCTAGGATGGTGTTGACGGAAAGTCTAGGATGAGATTGAAGTTTTGACAGCTTTGGCTGCCTGCCACTGATAGGCCTGCTCTATTCTCCCTGCCTCGTGAACGTTTTTCACATGCTTGTCACTGCAATGATTTCTAGCTCATTCTTTATGCGCCATTACTTCATGTTCTAAACTCCGGGGCCGTGAAGCTGGGCCACCCGCCGGCGGCGGGGTGGGCCTCGAGGGCTCCGATTCGGAGTCTGCTCCTTACCGTACCGTCACCGCTCCGGGGCCTGCACTGACTGCCGCAGTGCCGGCCATCACTGATGCCCGATCATCATGCCGCCTGTGAGCCGGCCGCGATCGGATGCCGGCTCGGGCGGCGGGCCGCGCGGTCCGGCCCGGCGGCCCTCAGTGTCGTGGCGGCCGCCGGCCCGGCCGCGCCATTCAAGCAAGCCTTGAAGTTCACTGGCAGAGTCAGGTTGCGGCCAGTCACTGTGGGCCCCCGGCGGCGGCGGGCTCAGCCTGGCAGCGCTGCAGTGCGGACTGACCGTGACAGTGGCTGCCACTATTAGTCCAAGTCCGATCAAGTTTTAACTTGCCGCAGTGCTTTGATTTCAAGTTTCCGAAGTTCGGCTAGCCTAGTTTACAGCCCTCGAGCCCCGGAACTTCGGAAAGGCCTGGCGCCGGCCCGGCCGGGCCGGCGGGCCCGGGCCGCCGGGCCGCATAAAAAAAAGTCAGACAGTGCCCAATTGCTACTGACTCTCAAGGACTACTACGACAAACCTTTTACGAGGTTCAAGGGTTGTACTGGAATTTCTACACCATTTTAAGATTCAAAGGTAGTACTAACTCTTCAGATGGCTACAGGAGATGGTATAGAGAATGCTATATTTAGAAGAAACAATGTTTTAGTATCCCACAAAGTAATGTTTATAAATAAATTTGTTTTTTTTATATCATAGTTTTAAATGTTGAAAGCTGAAGGGCCCAACGGAGCGAAAACCATGGAAGGTAACATTGACTAGAAGAGCGAGGGAGTAGGCGAGGAGTGAAGAGGAGAAGAGGGGGGAGATACAGGAAGAGAACGCGGGCGAGGATGGTAGAGCAGAGCAGAGTACCAAGAGGGAAGAGTTGCAGAGAGACAGATCGCATTGAGTTGCGGCGCAATCCTGCAGCCTGGCCCTGGGCTCAAAGAGAGGTAAAATTATGAATGAGAGGGAGGTCCAAGACGTTCAGAATGATGGAAGATAGAGGAGCAGTTGCTATGAGAGAAGGAAGAAAGAATTTTTAAAAATTGCATGCTGGATCAGCCCTGATGATGTAGTTGCAGATCCCTTTGATGCTTTCCAATCCAATCTACTTCGAACCCTCAGGGAAGGAGATCCCTACGTGGACCTGCAGCTTCAGCTTGGTAGGCCAGGTAATGAAAGTGATTGAAATCGCAGCAAGCTTTCAGGACGGCTGAACTTTTGATTCGATAGGGAGTTCTGCTGGAACGTTTCATTGCCACAAGCACATGCTAGCAGCGCAGAGCCCTGTGTTCTCTCATCTGTTTCAACAGATGTCACTTCCTAACGCCGGCAAGGCAACTCTTCGTGTGGAATGCGATCCGGACGCGTTCAACGACATCATCCTCTATGTTTATACTGGGCGAACTCAAGTAAGGCCGGACCATGCAGTCGAGATCCTGAATGTAGCACAACATTACGAGGTTTGTACGGCCCTTTTGAAAACAAGATTCATCTGTTGAAAACGATTCAGATTGATGCGCTTGTACGCCTCTATTTCAACTTCCTGGAGAACTACATCTCTGTAGAAACGGTCAACTCGGTTCTCTGCTCTGCCTTGCAGGTTCTGCCCAGTTCTCATCGGTCTCCTCCTGTGACATTTCAGTCAGTTCGGTCTAGGTCAAGTCATTCAAATGTGCGAACGGTTCATCCTCGTCAATGCAACGCAGACCTTCGCCCATCCTTCGATCGAGCATCTTCCCGAAGATGCGCTCTGCAAACTGATCTCCAACGATGACCTGCAAATGCAAGAAATCGAGGTAGACAACAAGACGTTTTGCCCTTGTTCTCAGATCGTACACAACAGGTATTTCTTGCGGTGGTCAGGTGGGGCCAATCGCGCTTCAAGAACGCATCCCAGCAAACCTTGCAGGCCAAGTTGTCGAATGCTATGCACTATGTGCGCTTCCCCAAGATTGATGTACACGAAGATCCTTGTGATGGCAAAGATTTGATTCGAACTGAGCAGGGAAAGGACATGGCTGAAGTCGTGGAGCCGACTGGTCTGGTTGAGACCTCGCTGTTGCTGGAGGGTTACAGGTTTCGTGCGACGGGAGGAGAGCAGGCAAGTCACGTGTTGGTGCGATACTGAAAAGAGAGTGTAAACGTGGAGCAGGGAGGAATCCGATCGCAAGCGAACAGCCCAAGGTCTCAACAGAGTCGCCGTTTCATCTCTCGAAACTTGATCCAGCCTGCGTTCAATTCCCGCGCCTTCCCTAGCTTAGCAAGCCAATCCTCCTTCTCGCAGAAACAGTACCAGTTTCCACCAGAGTCCAAGGTGCCTTTCGCCACTTTGTCCACCTCGCAGTATTTCTCAAGTTCATGTCACAGCAGCAGAACGTGAGCGTCGGCCTGGGCCTCGCTCTCAATTCGTCGCAATCAGGAATCCAAGTGACAGAAGTAGCTTCGTGGTGCCGGGTACAGCCATGTTCTTGAACTGATTCCTCCTTGTTGCCTTCTCAAAAGTCTTGCAATACTCTCGCTCTTTCCTCTTGCTGTTTTCTGATGTTTCTTCTTGTCAGGTCATTTCTGGTGACCTCCAGGTCTTGTCGTGACCCAAATCCTGTTAAAATCCTGACCTGCATGAAGAGGATCGAAGTAGGGGATGTGATCAAGGCAATCGACGGATGGACGGTGGCCTGGAACGTGGAGGCAGTCAAGAAACACCTCATGGGCCCCAAGGACACAAGGGTGGAGCTTTTGATCTCGCGCAATGGCGTTGAGTATCGGTAACAAGAGGGGAAGGATCTGTCGCCCTCTCAAACTAATTCGCTGCAGAGTGTATGTCCTCAGATGCGCGTCAGACGGTCACAGAGACATGAATGCTGAACGTGCTATGCAAGACTTCAGCATGAGGTAAAACACAAGCAGAAACACTTGTGATCTGCTATGGTTATGAAATTTCTCACAGCTCAGCGTCGAGCATCAAACCCTTTGATCTCTCCAGGAGTGTAAATGAGGCAAGAGAGGTTCGGGCTCGCGCGGTTGCTTGCAGATACCCTTTGACGAGTTGTATGCAGTCCTTGCGGAACTTACAAAAGCAAACCGCTGAAGATTCCAGCCTCGGGCAAGATGACGGGCCATTGGAGGAAGTGTGAAAATTCACAGTTTGTTATCATTGTCAAACATAGTTGTCAATAAATAAGTATATATAACTTATTCACAAAAGCTAGCACATAGTAATTACAGGACAGGAAACATTTACACAGATGAAATTCTTTGAATTGCAAAATTTGAAGATAAAGTACTACTGAGTTCGTCACGCCAAACCTGCACCTTTCAGTCAGAGCAATCACATACTGACAACGGAGGATGGATCTTTGCAAAAGAGTAGCTACGATTCGCCTTAATGTCTTCACGCTCCTCTCCCGTCAGACTCGCTCAGAACCTCTCCGCTGCTCTACAAGCCCGAGGGCGAGAACGCGCTAGAGAGGTCTCGGGAGGACGAGGAGAGGACAGGATAGCATCAGACAGTTCAAATCTTCACAGCCACTCAAAAAGGTCCAATGATGCATTCACTGAGCCTCGCACAGAGGCGGAAGAATAGGAGGTAAGGAGCCGAAATGATCGAGGGGTGGGGAAAAAAAGAGGGGAGAGAGACATCGTGTAGGGAGAGGAGGAGAGAAGGGGGACGCAGAAAAGCGAAGAGGTCGTCAAGTTCGCTGTAAATCATCAAGGATGGAAGAGAAAAGGAAAACATACAGCAAGGCCGTCGAAATAAGATGATTGAAGGCGGCAGGACAGAGGAGGTGGAAACATGGCTTTGTAGATCGAAGAATAGGACTCCAATGGATGAAGCGAGTGAGACGGGGAGAGGGAGCAGACGAATAGAGCAGACGAATAGAGCAGATGAACAGAGCTGACGAATAGAGCAGACGAATAGAGCAGATGAATAGAGCAGATGAATAGAGCAGATAAAAGCAATGGAAGGGGAGAGACGCTCCGATTTTTGTAGATGAGGCAAAGAATATTTGAGCTTGTCAACACATACAAGGAAACAAGCAAGAATGGGAAGGAAAGAAGAGGACACGCTTTGGTGCACATTGAAGGAGGGAGGAGGGGAGGGAAGGGAGGGGGAGGGGGGAGGGAGGGGAGGAGGGGAGGAGGGGAGGAGGGAGGAGGGAGGAGGGAGGGGAGGGAGGGAGGGAGGGAGGGAGGAGGGAGGAGGGAGGAGGGAGGAGGGAGAATGAGCAGGAGGAGAGCGAGTTGAGCCTCACCTGGTGCCATACAAACCGTTACAAATGTCATCGGCGTAACGTACATGATATATTACTTATATTTTAAAGAGCACTAATAATGCAGGCAATGAATTTCCATACAACTATCTAAAATTATTTCTCTCTTTGCCAGAATAATAATATTGATAAATGATTAGTACCATCAACAACTTGTATTAATCCAAATATACATGTAAATCTATTTTTAGCTGATAGTCCTAAACTGGCATTACCCTACCCATAAATTCATTTACTGCGTTGTCCCACCCCAGCCTATCCAATACTCCCACCCCACCATCAAATGACCAAACAATGTTAAAATACCCACCCCCTTATATTTCTCTTTCAAAATGCAGTTTGTACCTTTTGTCGTACTACCCTCATCGTAGTACCTAATCCGACACCCCTACCACCCCTCTTCCTAAAACATCGTTGCCCCACCCCCTGTCAATTCCATCCCCCTGCCTCTACTGACTCGGCCTCCTTTCAGTTTCCTAATGCAGTCTCTACCCCCCTTATCACCACAAATAGACCACCCCCCGACCTAGGTCTGCTACGCCTATGCAATTACACCCCAAGTGGTGAGAGGAGGTGGGGTACCCACTCGTCTAACATAGTTCCTACAGTATCATTACATCATTTCCCTTAGGAAGGTACCACCCTTCTACCATTCTACCCCCAAGAATCGCAGGAAATCCGATCCAACAAAAAGCGCTTAGAGGAGGACCCACCTGTACAACCCCTGTCATCTAGCCGCATCCTGAGTACCCTTCCTGGACATACCTTTGCCTCAACTGGATCGTTGAGCTCAAGGTTCACTTTTCTATAATTAGACCAAAGACTTTTTTCGAGATCCCGCTGTGACCGTCGTAGGATGCAATACACCCCGTGCACCATAGGGTAGGGATATATTACCCCACCCCTCCTTGAGCCGAATCTTGTCGTTTGCAGGGGCCGGTACTAAATTACATCGTACAAGTGATATAGGAAATTTTATATCTGTACCAAAGAAAGCATTATTGCCCAAAAAGAAGTACAGCGAGAGAGTCTTATGCTACAATCACCTGATTATAAGGTACTAAAATTCCCAGCACAAATCCCTGTAACGTTATGACTTTGTATAAATATAGTAGTAGATGTACCGATCACTTTGTATGTTCAGAGATGGAATATAAAACTTTATAAATAAATTTGTACCAAATTCTTATAGTGTAGAACATTCAGTACTAGAGTTTTGCACCGTCTAAAAAATACGCCACGCACGCGCGCCGCCGCCGTAGTCTCCAGTCGCCATGGTAAGCACGATGCAGGGTCGCTCCGTCCTCTCATGCTCGCTTCCCCCTTGTATTCTTGAACGGCTTTCGCTTTGGCGTCATTTTCTTGTATCCTGTTTCCTGTGCTGTCTTCAATTCCTCCGAATGGTCAACCGTTGCTTCGCTCCACGTGACATGGCAATCCCTACAGGTGAACTTCACAATTCCCCAGCTTCGTGCTATCATGGACAAGCCGAAGAACATTCGTAACATGTCCGTGATTGCTCACGTTGACCACGGTAAGAATCGAGGTCTTCGTAATCAGAGCACATGCTGATGCGTTGATTAGGAAAGTCTACTTTGACCGACTCCTTGGTTGCTGCTGCTGGCATTATCTCTATGGCTTCTGCTGGTGACCAGCGTTTGACCGACACTCGTGCCGACGAGGCTGAGCGTGGTATCACCATCAAGTCCACTGGTATCTCGCTTTACAACGAGATCTCCGAGGTTGATGTCAGAGGAGAAACAAGAGAAATGCTGAATATCGCGCAGGAAGAGATTCCCGACGCTAAGATGCCCAAGGATTCCGCGGGACGTGAATTCCTTATCAACTTGATCGATTCTCCAGGGCACGTTGACTTCTCCGCTGAGGCAAACTCCCACCTAACTCGGTGTGCCGGTTGTGATTTTGAGGACAGGTTACTGCGGCTCTTCGTATCACTGATGGCGCTTTGGTTGTTGTGGATTCCATCGAAGGAGTTTCTGTGCAGACCGAGACTGTTTTGCGTCAGGTGTGATAGTACATCACAAGGTTGTTCTTCCACGTGACACATGGTTGTGAAGGCTCTCGGTGAGAGGATCAAGCCCGTTCTCACTGTCAACAAGTTGGATCGTGGTTTCCTTGAGTTGCAGGTATAATGTTTTTTCGAATCGCCGTGTGTTTCTGAATTTCTTTTCTGCAAAGCTCGACTGGGAGTCTATGTACACCAACTTCTCCAAGCACGTTGAGAACGTCAACGTTATCATCTCCACCTACAAGGACGAGGCTATGGGTGATTTGCAGGTAGAGTTTTTGTGAAGGTTGTTCCCCTTTGTGATGAATCTGTATCAGGTCTATCCCGACAAGGGAACTGTCTCTTTCTCCGCTGGTCTTCACGGATGGGCCTTCACCCTCCCTCAGTTTGCCCGTATGTACGCCAAGAAGTTCGGTGTCAGTGAGGAGAAGGTACTCGATGACTAATGACACCGAATGACGCAAGTAAGCCCTGTGCGTTTCGCAGATGTGCGAGAGATTGTGGGGTGAGAACTACTTCAACCCTGCTGAGAAGAAGTGGACCAAGGAGGGAGACACTGCCAACCGCGCATTCAACATGTTCATCTTGGATCCCATCGGCAAGATTGTTCAGGCCACCATGAATGACCAGCTGGACAAGCTGGAGAAGATGCTCTCTGCTTTGAACATCAAGATGAAGAAGGAGGATCTCGAGCTCAAGGTTTGTTTCGTCACATTGAACGATATCCACCTGAAAATGTTGTGCTGCAGGGCAAGGCTTTGCTCAAGAGAACTATGCAGTCCTGGATCCCTGCCCACAAGGCTCTTTTGGAGATGATGATTCTTCACTTGCCTTCGCCCGCCGCTGCTCAGAAGTATCGTGCTGAGCTGCTCTACACCGGACCTGCTGATGATGCTTGCTGCACCGGAATCCGCGAGTGCAACCCTGAGGCCCCATTGGTGCTCTACGTCTCCAAGATGGTTCCATCGGCGGACAAGGGAAGGTTCATCGCTTTCGGACGTGTGTTCTCTGGAACTGTTCAGGCTGGTGTCAAGATCAGGATCATGGGACCCAACTACGTTCCTGGAAAGAAGGAAGACTTGAACATCAAGTCTATCCAGCGTGTTGTGCTGTTCATGGGAAGGAAGCAGGACCCCGTTGACACTGTTCCTGTTGGTAACACTTGCGGTTTGATTGGTATCGATCAGTTCCTTGTCAAGACCGGTACCCTCACCACCGCTGAGGATGGCTACCCCATGAAGGACATGAAGTTCTCTGTGTCCCCCGTTGTGCGTTGCGCCGTTGAGCCCAAGAACCCCCAGGATCTTCCCAAGCTTGTTGAGGGTCTTAAGCGTTTGGCCAAGTCCGATCCTATGGTTGTCATCTCTATCGAGGAGTCTGGAGAGCACATCGTTGCCGGAGCAGGAGAGCTTCACATGGAGATCTGCTTGAAGGATTTGCAGGATGATTACATGAACGGAGCACCCCTCAAGATCTCTGATCCAGTTGTGTCTTACCGTGAGACTGTCACTGCTGAGACTGATCAGGAGTGCATGTCCAAGTCCCCCAACAAGCACAACCGTCTTTACTTCAAGGCTCTTCCCCTCGGAGAGGAGCTCACCAACATCATCGATGACGGACAGATCACTCCCAGGGATGATGTCAAGGTTCGCGGTCGTCGTTTGGCTGATGAATTTGGATGGGATGTCGACATTGCTCGTAAGATCTGGGCGTTCGGTCCCGACATTGTTGGTCCCAACTTGGTTTGCGATGCCACCAAGGCTGTGCAGTTCTTGAACGAGATCAAGGATTCCGTCGTTGCTGGCTTCAACTGGGTTACCAAGGAAGGCGTTATTTGCGAGGAGAACATGCGCGGAATCTGCTTCCAGATTCTCGATGTGACCATGCACGCTGATGCCATCCACAGAGGTGGTGGACAGATCATCCCTACCGCCCGTAGGGTTATGTATGCTGCCGAGATGTTGTCACAGCCCCGTCTCATGGAGCCCGTCTTCCTTGTCGAGATCCAGTGCCCTGAGCAGGCTATGGGAGGAATCTATTCTTGTTTGAACAGGCGTCGTGGACAGGTGTTTGAGGAGAACCAGCGTCCTGGAACTCCTTTGTACAACGTGAAAGCTTACTTGCCCGTTTCTGAGTCCTTCGGCTTCGACTCCGATCTCCGTGCCCAGACTGCTGGTCAGGCGTTCCCTCAGTGCGTGTTCGATCACTGGGATCTTGTTCTCGGTGATCCTCTTGCTCCTGGCAAGCTCCGTGATGAGGTCATCGCCGGCATCCGCAAGCGTAAGGGTCTCGCCGTCGAGGTTCCTCCTCTCGACCGCTTCAAGGACAAGTTGTAAACGGAAAGAGTTTGACGTAGAGATGCGATGCTCATGGTAGTTACATTTTGGTTATTAATCTTGAATCCTGGCTTTTGACGAGATAGGGACATCTGCGTTTTTTTGCAGTAGAACCGTCTTCTTAAAGAAAATAAACTTGATCTTTCCACCAGCGCTTGACTTGTCTGGTCTAACATACATGCTACATGCTTGCTGCCCCATGCTCGTTCACCGGAACAGAAAGTTGAGATCTTGTGTCCTCACTCGCTGCAGCTCCCCCTTGGAACTGACGCTCATGGCGCCGGCGATGAGCTGCTCCTTCTTGTGCTGGAGCTCGAGGATGCGCTCCTCGATGGTGCCTGTGATGACGAACTTGACCACGCGGACGTCCTTCGTCTGCCCGAGCCGATAGACCCGGTCCATGGCCTGATGGAGGCGATCAGAAAGCGCAGGCGAAAGGAGGAGGGAGTAGGAAGGGGAGGGAGGAACGAAGCTGTGAAGGAGAGTGCAGGGTGGGGAGGAGGAGCTTGCCTGTTTCTCCACAGCGCTGTTCCACCACAAGTCTGTGATGAAGACATGGTTGGCGACGACCAGGTTGAGCCCGGTGCCTCCTGCCTTCATGCTGATGAGGAGAATCTGCAGCTGCAGGCCGGTCACTAGAGACAAGAGCAGGAGGAGACGGTAGAGAGAGTAAGGCAGGAAGGCGTTGGAGGGTTTCAGGGGAGTAGTCAGGGGAGGAGGATGGTAGAGAAGGAGAGAGCACGAGGTAGTGTAGAAGGAACACAAGGGAGTAGCGGAGGAGGAGCGGGGGGCAGTGGAGCGAGGAGAGCGGATGCCTACCTGCTGGTCGTTCTGGAAGCTCTCGATGACATGGTCCCTCTTGGCTCGGGTCAGTCGCCCGTCCAACTTGGCGAAGGTGCCAGGGACGAGGCTCGACTCGATGATGTCGAGGAAGGAAGTGAACTGAGAAAAGATGACAACCTGAGAGCAGGGAGATCAGTGTCATGCTGTTCCTGCCCACCTCTCCTCCCCCTCATCTCCATCTCCCTCCTCCTCTTGCACTGTGCCCTCGTACGATCCTCTTGCTCCAGCTCTTGGCCTCCCTCCCTCCTCTGTTGCCCCCCCGCTCCTCTCCGTCTTTTGCACCTTGTCTCCCGGCGCAGTCTCCCGCAGCTGCTCGATCTCGCTCAAGATCGCCTTCAGCTTGGTGCTCATGTAAACTCCCTCCTCTCCCCCCTCCCTGCCCTCCCTGCCAGCCTGCCCTGCTCCCGAGCGCTCGACGACGTCGCCGGGGGAGATGATGGCGCGGCACAGAGGGCACTTGGGAGGAGCTTGCGAGAGCTCAGAGCACTGCTCGATGCACCTGGCGAGGCATCCCTTGCAGAAGATGTGGGCGCACTTGGTGATGACAGCTCGTTCGATGGGCTCAAGGCACACGCAGCACTCCTCCTCGCCCGAGGAGAGCTTCTCCTCCAGCACCTGCTCCAGCCGCTTCACCTGCCAGCAACATCAGCTCAGGGGGAAGGGGAGAAGGGGCGAGGGAGGGGAAGAAGAGAAGCAGAGGGGGGTGGGAGGGAAAGAAGAGGAGGGGGAAGGGAGGGGAGGAAGAGGAGCAGGAAGAGGAGGAGGGGCGAGGGAGGAGGAAGAGGAGGGGGAAGGAAGAGGAGGAGGTCTGAACACACCTCTGCTATGTCGGAGGCGGAGAGGTTGGAGGGGTTGAGCTCCGTGGCAGGCAGCAGCTGCTTGTGGCAGCAGAGTTGCCGCAGCCGCACGAGCCGCTCGAGGATCTTAGTGTAGTGCGACATGACCGTCCCCTCTTTGATGTACGTCCTGAGCATGGCCTGCACACTGGGTCATGCACGGCAGAAGGGGAGGCGGAGAGAGGAGGCGCAGGAAACAGGAGAAAAAGATATGAAGAGGAGTGGAAGGAGGGGAGGGGAGGGGAGGGGAGGGGAGGGGAGGGGAGGGGAGGGGAGGAAGGGAGCAGGAGAGTCCTATCACCTTGCCGCTCTGGAAGAGAGCGTCGTAGATCTCCTGCTCCTCCTCCGAGAGCTCCAGGTGCCTCACAATCTCCTGCTTCTTTGGCAGCTGCAGAATTGGCTTCCCTCCTATCTTCTGCGTCTTGGACCTTCGCAGGCAGTAGGTACCGAGGATGGAGCGGACGATGGAGAGGCCCTGCTCCCTCCTGCTCGCCACCTTGGACCTCGCGGGGTCGCTGATGAGGCAGCGGAACCATTCGAAATCCTGCAGCACGCGGTGGATGTCAAATCCCTCCTGCACTGCAACACCCCCCCCATAACCGACCCCACGTGCAGAAAGCACACCCCGATCCTCGTCCCCCCCCCCCCCCCAACTCAATCATCGTCATCCTCTCCTCCTCCTCTCCCCCAAATCCTTGTCCTCGTTCTCCTCCTATCCCCTATTCCCCTCCTCCTCCTCTCTCCCCCTTCTCCTCTTCCTCGTCACACCTTGAAGGGATAGATCTGCAGGAAAGCAAAGAGCGAGTAAAGGTCGTCAAGCTTGTTCTGTAGAGGCGTCCCGGTCACTACCCACCTCCTCTCAGCATTCAGCTGGAGTACAGCCCGGCTTTGCTTCGCCTGCAGGACATTTCAGGGCAGGGAGAAGGAGGAGGAGAGTTTGGTGGAAGGCGGAAAAGAGGAGAGGTAAGTGGAGCAGATGCAGGAATAGGAGGACTGAGGAGGACCGAGAAGGAGGAAGGATTGGGAGTAGATGAGGACTGGGAAGGATGAGGAGGAGGAGGAAGAGGAGGAGGAGGAGGAGGAGGAGGAGGAGGAGGATGAGGATGAGGAGAGACTGGAAGGAGGAGATCAACTCAGACCTTGGGGTTGCAGATGACGTGGCCCTCGTCCAGCACCACCCTCCTCCATTGGAAGGAGTGGAGCACAGAGGCCTGCTCGCCCCGGGCCTGGCGGGAGAACTCCGAGGCAAGGACCGGGTAGGTAGACAGGACGATGTCTTGCTCCTTGAGTAGCTCAGGGTCCTTGGTCCTCATGGGCCCGTGGAAGACAAGGACCTTGAGTCGATCGTTGGTGTGGGTCTGAATCTGCTTCCTCCAGTTCTGGAGGACGGAGAGAGGACACACGATGAGGGTGGGCCCCTGCGATCTGTGGGTCTTGAAGTAGTCGAGAGGAGGAGGGGAGGAGGATGAGCTGGCGAGGTTCAGATTCTCAAGGCCTCGGATGAGATCCGCACAGTCGTCTTCTTCCGCTCCTTGCCCGAGGGCCCTGCTGCCCTCCTCCTCCTCCAGCTCCGCCGTCCGATCGGCTACGACGAGCGCCAGGACCGTAATGGTCTTGCCCAGACCCATGTCGTCGGCAAGGATGCCCCCCTGGATCTCAAGAGGAGGGTTCTGCAGCTCGACCTCCTCCCCTGTGATCACGTTGGAGTATCCTCGGAAGGCAGGAAGATGCAGTTCCTCCCAGAAGAGCTTGCACACTCTGTCTGCGGCCTCCCGCTGCTGCATCCATGCAAGCGCCACCTCCTGGTGGGGCATCAGCCGTGTGGTGAGGCCAGGAGGCGTCCGCAGCCTGTCCTCGTCCTCGATGTCGACATCACTCTTGAACACACTCTCGAGCATGGAGGACTTCGTCTCCCTCCCCTCCAACGATGCAGAAGGAGATGTCGCCGCGTTCCCTTCACGCACAGCAGCCAAGTCTGTCTCCTCGGAAGAATCCAAGGAGTCCCCAAGGGCAGGAGCCACGTCAGGTACGGAGACGACGAGGCTGGACTCGTCCTCATCGACGTTGACATGCTCGTGCACGTCCTGCTGGTTGGTCAAGACCGCTTCTTGGACGTCGGCAGGGTTGAGAGTTTGCGCCTGCTCCGTTGTGTCCGCTTGCTCGCTGTTGGTGTTCTCAGCCAGTGCTAGCTGATCGACCTCAATCTGTTCATTCTCTTGCACCACATTTTGATGTTCCACATCCTCATGTACCGGATCCTCATCGCTCTTAAGATGATCTTCGCTTCTTCCTGGCTCAAAACCGTGCAAGTCATATTGGTCGTACTGCTTTTCAGAGTCAGTGGGATCATCCCGCAACAGCAGCAAGTCTTTGCTGGCACCACCAGCCGCTAGAATGGCATTCTTGCTCGACAATGTACGCATTGCCTCTGAGGAGAGCATCAGCACAAGCCATACCACTGCTATCTTGGATACAACCCCGAATCGAGAAAATGTCCTGAATAGCTTTCGAGGTGTTTCCGGATTCTTCAACTCTTCACATACATTATGTAACAACACATTCCTGATTCTGTGACTCCCTCCACGGAGATGGTTCAGAGCGAATGGCCTCTGTGCATTCAGACTCGTCCTGCTCTGTACCCCCAGGTGCCCTGCCATCGAAGGACATCTGGCATTTTTGCTGAAAGAATATTCCATTCTCGGACGTTGGAAGTCTGACAAGTCTCACAAGATGGATTGTTCAAGAATGCAGCTGTAGAAACGACAAACAAAAGAATAAAGATCTCTCACGAGCACTTCTCAAGTGGACTCAGGGACATCCCTTGCGTGTTGGCGTGCGTCCGTGGACCCAAGGCTGATCCGACACATCCCCTCTTGCAGGGATCCTTGCTCCTCACACACAACGCGACGAGTTTCTCTCATGGAACTTTCAACTTCGACCCCTCAGCGCTCACCATTCTCTGAACCCATTGCATTGCCCCCGTCCCGTCTCGCTCCCACGCCATGGCCCCACGCCTTGTTGAAAAGTTTGAATCTGTAACTGTTTGTAACCGTTCCATTCTTTGGTGGGAGCTCAAAGTGTGTACAATGAGAGTTACTACCCGGTTATTGTCCAGGAAATGGATGAGCAAAGGGGGGGTGGGTTAGTGGAGGGTCGGTGGAGGCGCCATGAAGCCTAGCAGGCGGGGGTTGGCACTAGTGCTGGTGCTCTTAGCGGCGCATGCAGGCCTGGATGAAGGGAAGGAGGAGGAGTCGAGCACAGGAACGCTCCCTCATCCGATCCCAGGTGAGTTGAGAGATGCCAGCTCCGTTGCTCTCACATTCTTGCTCGCCCCAGGTACAGCAAGGCCGTCGTGGAGGGGAGATGAAGGAAGGTGTCCACAAGGTGGCGAGGATCAGTCGTACGTTCCGACTCCTCGACCGTCGGCTATGGTAGCAGAGATGGAGTCCATGCTCGTCGTCAGAACCAACACTCCCTACCCCTTCTGGTTCGCACTCCCGACCAGCGAGGCGAACCCAGGATACCTCTCCAACTCTGCCAGGGACACGCGTGTCATGAACCCGTCGGGGTCAGTCATTATGCACGCGCTGCTCGAAGCTCAGTGCCGCGTCATGAAGGGGGGTCGAGCTCCCCTGGTTGTTGACGTCGGAGCGCATGTGGGATGGTTTACGATGATGGCTGCGTCATATGGGTGTCGGGTCCTTGCCATCGAACCACAGCCGCATGCTCACGTGTTCTTGAATGCTTCCCTGCTGCTGAATGGATGGAAGGTATGTGCCATGCCACGTCACCACTAGTTGGTTGTCTTACACGTTGCTTGTGAAGGGCAGGATTGATGTGGTACATGCTGCCGTCGGCGACAAGGGGGGTAGCGTGAAGATGGTCAACAGGCATGGTTGGGACAACTGGGATGTCACTGAGATGACAGACGTGGACGATGATGCGCCTGGTGATGTTGTGCGACAAGTTCGACTGGATGATCTTGTTGACGACGACATCCTACTGCTCAAAATCGATGCGGAGGGGGCGGAAGACCTGGTCATGAGATCGGCTTTGCGGATCCTGGAGGGTCGAAAGATAGATTCGATTCTTCTTGAGGCGAAGGGCAGCAGTGACGAAGCAAGAAATGAATTCAAGAAGGGGGTGTTCAAAGGGCTGGTGGAAAAAGGATACACCGCATATGAGTTTTACGAAGAGGTAGCACCTTGCTCCCCGACTGTAGCTTGTGACGTTTGGTGCAGGTTGGCCGATCTGTGTTTTCGTGGAACCTGCATGACCATTTGTTTCCTCTCCAAGTAAGAAGAGGGGGAGTGAGTTAGACTTGAATCGTTCACGATATGATTTGATGTTCAGAAAACTCTCTCTTTCGAGAATTGGCCTTCTGAGCAAGTTTTCGAGGACCACCTTTTCGTGAGGCAGGATCTTGACCTTCCCAAGGTGAGAAGGTGAACCATTTGACACATGTACTTTCTGAAGCGATGTCTACAGCCAGGAACTGTTTCTATACTCTTCCCCCCGATGGACCACGTGTTCCGGGACCCTTCAAAGATAGCTCTGGTCTTCGCTCTGTACAACTACACCAGCACGGTGAGACCTGCGTCCGCCCTGATCACTTGTCACGAAAGATCTTGATCATCAGGACGGTTCTTTGAACATCAGCATCAACAAGAGAAGCTTGGTAGAGAAAATCGTTCCAGGGTCAGGAAATCATGTTGGACGCGACGTCGAATATTTCACGCTGCTGCTGCCAGAATTGCCGGAGGCCCATCACTTCATCACAGTGAGAGCATTGGACATGGTATTCCGATGCGCCTTGTGGTTTCGACCTGACCGTCTTGTTGCAGCAGGGCGAGGAGCTCCTGGAGAACGTGGGCTCGGAGGATACAGTTCACTTCACTGTGAACCCGCGGGGAGCGAGCATGTCTTCGGCGATCGCCTGGCACTGCTCGAGGTTCTTAGACGAGTCTCATTGCAGATGAAATTACGGAGAAAGAATGCACATCACAGCAGCGAGCCTTTCATCCCCTGCCCTCCTCTCCTCATCCTGATCCTTCCCGCCTTCTCCTGCTTCTCCTCTGATGATCCTCTCCTACGCTTCCACCCATCTTCTCCTTCTCCCTTCTCCGCTTCGCTTCTTGGCGATACATCTACATCAGAATCTTTCCTTGTCAAGACAAAACTGTCCTTTTGACAAGTACTGGTCCTGCCCTCTTACCAACGGTCTCTTGGGAGGCGAGGGGTTAGGGGTTAGGGGGTACTTATGCACCCACCCACCCTCGTGTATTCCATCAATTCACAGTTGAAAATCTTGGAATTCGATAGGTAGAGGGTCACTACCCCTACCCACAGAATCAACGGCTCACTGATTTTTCGGTATCCGACAATGGAGGCGGGCCAAGAAGAGCGCAAGGGAGCTCGAGAGGAGGGAGGGAGGGAGGGAGGGAGGGAGGGAGGGAGGGAGGG